>NW_026057577.1:106843877-107041614 GCF_023721935.1 Panthera uncia | reverse complement strand
ATGGGGGGGGGAGGGGTGGGCCGGGCGGCTCATTACCGCGAGGTGTTGCCCTAGTTAAGTCGCGGGCCCGTTTGATCTGGCGGCGGGTGGCGAGAGGGAAAAAAGGAAAAAGTAGGGGGGTCAGCGTAAAGAGACGCTCACACCTCCCCCACCGTTTCCTCGCACCCATAAAACACCTTTTATTAACTCCTTCGCGTCCGGAAGGGCTGGCGTGGCCCATTCAGCTCCTGCCACGGTGTTTACAGCCAAATCTAATGGGGCCCCATATTCACCCCGATGCCGGGACGAGGCGCCTAAGACACGCCTGATCCCGGAGCTGCCTGGGGTCTCCTTTTTTGGCGCACGCCCCAACGCAAGGGCCTCCAACTCCAGAGCAAGGAAACGCCCAGAGACCCGCGCGTGCGTCTGCGCGCCTCCCTCGCAGTGAGCGCGGAGACCCGGGCAGGCACCGCAGACCACCCGTTCCCTCGTGCAACTGTGGGAGCTGTTAGGACACGTAAAAGCGCTTAGCCTAGAGCCTAGCACACAGTGGCGCGCAAACAAGAGTAGTTATCTGTACACTGTTATTTGGGGACTCGTAACGCCAGCGTTTGCCTGCCCCACTTTAGCCTTCCACGCATTCGCGCCTTAGCAAATGCACCGCTTCTACTCATCCCCACACCCAGTCATGGGTGCGCACGAGGGGTCACGAAACCAGCTGTCGTGCACGAAGTGCCCTAATTAGCATGCACACACACACTCCCCCGCTTTTGCACAAATCCAGATGCTCTCTCACAAATATTTGTTGAGTGCTTTCTTGATGGAAAGAAACTTAATTGTCTCACTGTAACCGTAAGCACTCACAAGCTTACTTTTCTCACGGATAAAGTAGTAACCGCTATGATTTGTCATGCGTGCTGGGAGCTGCCCTAGGCAGACCCTGTGGTGGCCCCCGGCATAGCTGTGGCGCTCCGTGTGAGTTCCTGCACTATTACACACACACCTATAAGATCAGAATCTCACGTACAGGAACATATTCCCCAGTGCAAACCGCCCCCCCCTTCCAAGTTGCACTGCCTTCGGATGCCGGTGGTTTGTGTGCCAAGCCCCCTTCCCAATAACCCCAAACTACTTACTGCCTGCAGATACTGGTGTGCATACTATCCTACACACAAGCCCCAGTGCTGACCCACATAAATCCCAGACTGTCCTCTCTGGGTCTAATTCGTTTCCAGTGTTCCCTTCTGTGGGTTCATTATATTCTAAGAACTTTCTTTGTCCCACGAATAAATCCTTTATCTGCCCTCTTTTCCTGACTGGATTCGTAACTTGGTTTGACATTTATCAAAACAGAAATCAGAACAGGAGGTTCTCTACCTAGCAGAAATGATGGGGCCAGTGGATATACCCACCAAGACATCACACAGGCTACCTCCGATTTCAGAAAATATTTTATTCGTCAAGAGCATAGATACTGCTTTGGCAAAGGGAGGGGGCGGTGAGTGGTCTTATAGGTTTGAGGTAGAAAAAGGGTAGGGATGGGGTAATAAACACCTGAGCACAGCAGGCATGGTAGGTAGTTTAAATACATAAAAACTTTTCAACATAGGGAAAAGTTTTTATTTAGGAAGGAAGGAAGGAAGGAAAGGAGAGAAGAAGGAAAGGAAAGGAAAGGAAAGGAAACGGAAGGAAAGGAAAGGAAAGGAAAGGAAAGGAAAGGAAAGGAAAGGAAACGGAAGGAAAGGAAAGGAAAGGAAGGGAAAGGGAAAGGAAGTAAGGGAGAGAAGGAAAGGAAAGAGAGAAAGCGTTTCCCTTGAAACTAAGTAGGAAGTGCAGCGACAATAAAATAAAATAAAATAAAATAAAATAAAACAGCACTGTTTGTAGGAGAACAACAACAAAAGGCACCCCTCCATCTTCCTGGTTTGGTTCTCTTTCCCGGGCAGAAAACTATTGATTCCTCTTATTGCATTTTAATTAGGAAAGAGAGCGCCTGGGGGGTTTTGCCGCAAAGCTGACTGGAGAATGAGGAAGAGAGCCAGAAGGCATAGTGGAGAAAGCATGGGGGTTCTAAATTCGCCCCAAGAGGGTTGGAAGGGTGCTTTTTAGCGCGCTGGAGTCCCGCAGTCCCTTTCTCCCGCATTGTGCAGCCAAGAGCCACTCTCTCAGTTTGGGGGGGGGGGGTGTGGATATATATATATATATTTCTCTTTCTCTTAATGTATTAAAATCAACTTCAAATGACATTGCACGTGCGATCCAAGTGTGTTGTTGCAGCCAGCGACCTGCCAGCACGTAGCAGAGGCTCTGCGGGATGCGCCCTTATAAGCCCCCGGCACCCAGAGCCTGGCCCTCGCCGCCGCCTTCCTCTCCTCCCGGGGCTCCGGGTGTCGGGCAGCGGTGAAAGGGTCCTCGGCGCGGCCTCAGCTCACTGGTTTAACTCCAGCGCCCAGACTTGCTGCGGCCAGCCTGTGCGCCCTTTAATCCTCTTCTCTCCTGGGCCCAGGGCAGGAGGAAAGCCTTCGTGTTGCTGCTGCCAGAGGACACACACAAGAAAAGAGGCGAGAGACAGGTTTAAATTTTTCTGCTCCGATCGCCCAGGCATAGAGTTGGGGTGGGGAGAAGGTTTTGGGAGAAGTAACTGGGCGCCTTTAAATAAGTGACGGATTTCTGTTTGCGACATAGACAAACAGGCTCGTAAATTTGCCTTTATGCGCCAGAGTTCCTGGGGGCCCGGATGGGCTGGGCAACTTCTGGAGGTTTGGTAACGAGGATTTTCTGTGCCTGGTGAAATTGATGCGCGTAGTTTTGGCTTTAGGGCGCCAAAGGATGGCCGCAGAGGCGTTGGAATGGGAAGAGTGGGACTCGACAATTTTCCCGCTCTTGGACCTGCTCCCCCCACAAGTCCCACTCGCTTTCCAACCTAGTTTAGCGTCTGGGCTGGTTACTGGGTTGAGTCCCTCTGCTAGTGGACTGGGAGCCTCAGGTGGCTGGGCGAAGGAGGAACCAGTGGGCCCGGCCCGCCACCCTCCTTCCCGGCTCTTAGCAGAAACCAAGCGGTGCTACTTGAAGGAGGCGGCGACCAGCAGTGGGTGGGGATACGCCCAAAAACTCCCGGCGGGCAGGCATCGCCCCGGCCTGCCTCTCCTACATCCCGACGGCTGTTTGGAGACTCGATGCCTATCGATCTTTCCCAGTCTCCCCAGATGAGCTATCCCTAGTTTACTACAGCCCCTGTGGGTCAAAGAAAACCCGGCGGGGCTCTACAGCCAAACGTGCGGCGGGCCTGAGCGCAGCAATTTAGAGAAAATAGTTCGCCAGCCTGGAAATCGCCTCCTTCGGAGGTCCCAGAGCCCTAGCCCAGCGGAACCGCGCTCGAGTAAGTGTCGCCCTCACTGGAGAGGATCGAGTAGGGACTGCGATCTCCAAAGCCAAAAGCAGTAGGTGAGACCCGTGCCTCTTGCTTGTCAGCCTTTACACACAAAACAATCAAGGTCGCCCTCAGAACTAGCTCGTGGGCAGTGGGGCAGTGGGACGCGCCCCGGAATGGGAGTAGAAGACCTGACTTGTTTTACCCCAGCTCCACCTCTGAGTCCTCGGGTAGATGACCTTTACCTCCCCGTCCGACTCTGGGCCTCAATTTCCCTATCCGTACAACAATGGAAGTAGCCTAGCCTCTCCAGCAAAAACCCTTGGAAAACAGTAACTGAGTCCACGTGCATAAATCGACACTCAGGCACATTAAAGTAACAAATTCCTGCAGCATTCTTAACGTGGATTCCCGGAAAGCCCGGGGATGGATCAAGACTCCTTTGAAATTGGAAGCGAAATAGAAGATGTGTGCATTTTCTCGGGTCTGAATCTTCCCTACAAATTAATTCAAATATGAATCTGCCTCCCACCACACACGCGATCCCACACTACGGCCTCAGAGCTCTCCGCAGCCTCTCAAAATCGCACACACAGCAACGCAAACTCCTTCCGCTCATACAGGGCCTGCGGGTGCTCACCCAGCCCGCACCCTTGGCCGGCGCCTGCAGGCCCCCTGACTTACCAGCTCCCTTTTCCGCTTGCTCTCGCGGCCGCCATCCGCCTTCTTGAGTTCGGCCTTGAAGGCTTCGGGGTCGCCGGCCTGAGCGTCCTTGGCCAGCACGTCCATCAGATAGGCGATGTAGCTGGTGGCCAGGCGCAGTGTCTTGATCTTGGAGAGCTTGGTGTCGGCAGGCACGTTGGGGATGCACTCGCGCAGCTCTGCGAACGCGCTGTTAATGCTCTCCGTGCGCCTCCGCTCCTTCTTGGGTCCCGAGCCTTTCCGCCGGCCCAGCCGGCCGCCGAGCGCCTCCAGCCGCGCGGGGCTCTGGCCGGGCCTGGCGTCCGGACCGTAGGCAGCGGTGGCCGCCGCGGCTGTGGGCGGTGGCCCGCCGGCGGGGAAGTCTGGGGCAGCGTCAGCGGGGCTCAGCAGCCAGCTCTGGAAGTAGGGCCGCTCCTGGTGACAGCGCGAGGCCGGGCCGAAGAGGAAGGGTTCGTGGAGCATGGGGTGCGTTGGGTGTGGGTGGTGATGGTGGTGATGGTGGTGATGGTGTGCGTAGCTGCCCACGAGGTTCATGTTGGAGCGGCCCCTGGCCTGCGCCTCCAGCCCGATTAGCGCCGCCCCATGCGCCCGAGAGACTGCCGGGGCCACCCGTGGGCTCTGGGGCGGCGCTCTGCTGGACGCCGCTTTCGGAGAGTCTGGGGCAAGGCTGGAGACAGACGCGCAGCCCACCGGCCTCTCGCGAGCTAGGACGCCGACGCCGGGAGACCTATTTAACCCTTCTTCGGCCTCCTCTTCAGGGTCTGGCTTATATAAGGCCACGGCTTTGATGTCAACCTCTCCCCGGAGCCAATGGCAGGGGGGCGGGGAGGAGGAAAAGGGGTGGCCGTCCCTGGCTTTAAGCTCAGCTAGCACCACCGGACTCTAGGCCGCCTGCGGGGACAGGGAGGCGGCCCCGCCTCTGCCTCCCCACCCCCAGTTCCCGGCTGGGCGGAGGCGGGGGCTACGTACTTGAGGCACAAGCCTGTCAACACCCTAGACGGTGGCTGCCACCTCCTTCCTGTGGACCCAAGGAAAGCCATCCAGAATCATCCAGCGAAAAGAAGGCCTTCATGTAGAGCCCACTCTTTGATTTTACAGATACGGAAACTGAGACCCAGACAGAGAAAGTTTCTTGTTTCCAGACTGTACAGAATTCAGAATCGAATTTCTAGCCATTCTCAGTCCTGAGCTCCATCTACTCCCATCAGCCTCAGAGTCAGAAGATGAGAGGTCCTTGCTGGAGGCAGCATAGGCCCTTAATGGTCTCCCCTAAGCACCCCCAGCCCTTAGTCATCATTCCCACCTGGCAGGGACTGTGAACCGTACTGTGGAGCCCAGTAGGGCATGCTCTTCTGCCCAAGGCATCTACACCATCCCAAAGACTGCCACTGGCTGGAGAAGACTTTGGAGTGTGAGGGAGGGGGAAGTGGAGGAAGGCAGGCTCCAAGCCCAGAGGCATTTAATGATTTGTTCCGGGCTCCAGGGCCTGAGAGTCACTTTTCTCGCCTCCCGGGCGCTAGATGCAGTCCAAAGGCTGGATGGAAGGCCCGAAGCACAGCCACATTGGGTCACTCCACCCAGATCGTCACTGCTTGAGAATGTTCCCTTGTCTAAAGACACCAGCACCAGGGCTCACACCAAGAGAAATCTGCGTTTGGCAGTAAACACATAGCGAGGGGACCACGACCTCCACGCTGTTCACAAGGCTGGCACAGCCAGAGAACTGCCATGGCAGTATCTCACACCCACCAAAGCAGAGGGACATCCTGGCTGGGCAGACCTCCGCCATTTCCCCTCCCAGCTAGGGCCTCTCCGAATCTCCAGTTCTCTCCACAAGGGCCTTTCCCCGGGCTCTCATTGGGACCTGGAAATCCCTGGGTGGCAGTGTTTCTCCTAGAATTCTCTTTCACCTCCCACGGAGGTAGCTTCCCAGCTGATGCCCTCATACCTGGGCGCCCCCATCCACACCAGCCTTTCCCAGCCAACCGCCTTCCCTAGGTGGGGCTGAGGGAATGCGCCTTTCTCTCCAAAGTGATCTCCAGGCGCAGGCAGAAGAAGATAAATATGTGACTGCTCTTTTCAAAGGACAAATTCACTCCTTTATGCACTCATTCAACATTGTTTATTGACCGCCCACTATGTGCCAGACCTACTAGTACAGAGGCAGAGGGAGAAAGGTCCACTCTCTCCTTGTGGAGATAGGAAAGGTAAGGCCCAGAGAAGATCAAAGATTATCCTTGGGGCTGGTAGCCCGTGGAGATGTGGTACTTTTCTCCTGCGAATACATGGATCCAGGAGGGGACACCACAGGAGAGAAGAGGACAAGTTCCACTTCTGCCCAGGTCCTGGGCAGGTTCCACTGGTGGGAGCTCGGCAGGGCTAGAGGTGCGCAGGGGTGGGGGGAAGGGAGGTCCTGGTTTCCTGCCTGAGGCGGGCTGGAAACCCGCCGCTCTCCCGGGCGCCTGGCGCCAGCAGCGCCGGGGTTGGGCCGATCGCAGAGCCGGAGGCTTGCCGGGAGGGAGCTCCAGGCGCCTGGTTCAGCCTCGGCTCCACGGGGTCCGCGCCTGCCTGGCCTGGAGGCGCTCACCAGTGAGGGTGTCCAGGTAGAGAGTTGTCATTACCCTGGGGAGAGGGACCTCCGTCCTCAACACACACCCAGCCGACCTTCACCCGCAGCATCACGCAGCAGCACACTGGGGCTCCTGATAACCCATGCACATATATGTGCACACGGGCTCACAAAAATCACTGGCATCCACAGAAGCCCAGTATCCACACAGACGCCAAAAAGTATGTGTGTTCCCACGATAACACATTTACACCCACAAGACACACAGCACTTCAATATTCATGCATTCCTAGAATTTTATGCATTATCTCTCTGTCACCCACAGGGCACACATCCCGAATTCAGATGTGTTACAGCTAGGAGCCACTCCCCAACCTGTAAGCAGGCAGGCATAAAGATACCATCACTCAGTAGAGGCACACGAATTCTGTGGAAGTAGCTCACAGCTGCAGGGTTTTACGCATAGTCTTACGCCCACGATTGTGCACAGGCACACCAATTTGTATTTTCTTACAACTCCTCACAATTATCAACACAGCACAGACTTCTGAAAACCTCATCATACATTTCACGTATTCTCCATGTGGAAACTAAGTCTTCAGTCCCGCAAACACACCCAGGTGCACAGCCGCAATGACTACTCTGTACACACAGGTGCTCAGACGTAGACGTTTTCACATGTGTGCAACACTACACACAGTCACACGGATTGCAAACACTTTAAGACAGCTTGACATATATTCTATATTGCCTATACAACCACATTCACAAGCCCTGGAAATGAAGTTGAACGATAGAGGCACACTGTCCCAGCACCCACATGAAGGGCAAGCACTCGTATACATACTGGCAATTATGCACATACAAACTCACAGCTCCAGCACCCACCCACACACATCCAAGTCGGTTCCCCCACCTTAACACAGATCACTCCGGGGCCAAATACACCCCCATAGATCCTTCCTGGTTAGTGTGGTAGGAAATGCATTATCACTACTGGACGATGACTCCCTTGAGGGCCCTGAGACTGACCGGCAGCCTCTCCTGGGCAAAGAGCAGGGTGCCCCCCAGTCACCTGGGCTACAGAAAATGCTGTTCCTGTCCCCGCACAAGCCCCACCCCTGGGCGCGGAGGAGTGGAAGCCGTCAGCCAAGCGGCGCCCGCACTGGGAACGCAGTCCTAGGGGACCCGCTGGGGCTTCGGGTTTGGCGGCCTCCAGCAGGATGGACGCCACCGAGAGCGCCCGCGTAGACCGCAAGGCGCCTAGGCTCCAGCCTCGGCCTTCAGGAGCACTCCAGTGTACTTTTTAACTTCAGCTCGGCTCAGGTGCGTTTGGAGTGCGGCAAAACTCGGCAATGGGGACCTGGTGAGGACGCTCTCTCCGCCCCGGGCCGAAACTGCTGATTGAGAGATAAGACACGTGCGTTCCTTTCCCTTTCTGAGCCTCAGTTTCCCCAGTTTCAGAAGAAAGAACTGATAGTCTGGAGTTTCCATTCCCAGCTCTGGATTGTTGCACGGACCCCACCCTTGTTGCTCTCTCCGCGGACGCAGGCTTAGCGCTCCACTCTGGGAGCCCTAATGGGAGGCCCGGCCCAAGTCTGCAAACCCAGGATAAGGAGCTGCGCAGTCCGAGCGGCCTACGCGCCTGGCCACACTCTCCAGGGGGCCCCCCTCCCTTCCGGTACCCCGCCGTGCTCACCCGGAGAGCGCCTTCTGATGGTCTGGCACTCTCAGCGTTTTCAAATGCGCGCTTTTTCCTCCAAGTGTGCTAGTGAGGTCCGGCAAGAACTCTACCCCCATCTTACAGGGCAGAGAGCTTAAGCACAGAGAGGTTAAAAAACTGCAGTAAAGGAGTGCTTAAGAGAGACTGGCTCCGGATCTGGTGCACTTGGGTTGAAATCTGCCACTGTCGCCCCTCCTTAACCTTAAGGAGACCTTAGATCCTTAAGGGATCCTTAATGGGAACCTTAAGATCCTCAGTTTCCTCCTCTGTAAATTGGGACACGGTAACCACCCGCCCAGAGTGCTGACTTAAGGCCGATTGAAATAATATAGATGAAGCTCTTAGCACGATAACAGTAAACCTGGATAAGTAGTGCTCTGTTTGGGGGACTAATTTAGCAAGGGAAGAAATGAAGTTTGGGAGTCCATACGACTGCATAGCACTGGACAGGGAGAGTCCAGGCCACGGGTCCTGATCTACCCAAGCCTGTTTCTGACCGCATTGGAGTCTTCCTCTTTCCCCAACTACCCTACAGAACCCCACTGCCCTAAGGCTGGAGGTGAGGGAGACCGAGCTTTGCCAGATGTGGGGGTTCTGTCGCCAGAGACTTGAATTGCTTCCCACCCACCGGCATTTCACTCGTTGTATGATTTGGGGGGAGTTCGGGCGCCCTCCGAAACTCAGTTCCCCCATCTGTACAGTGGGCTGGCTGTACCAGCCGCTCCGGAGTGACTTCGACCTGGGCCTAGGGGTCCTTCTCCTGACCTTGCCCCACTCCTCCCCTTACTCCTACCTCCACCCCTCGCCTCCACCCCTCGCCCCTGGACAGGAAGGCCTGAGAGCCTGCGCCTCGGCGCCCACCGCAAAAACTTCTCCCACCGAGTCCCGTGACCTTGACGCCACTGGCAATCCCCGCACCGGACCCCTTATCTAAATAGGGCCGTAAATCAAAGACCTGTCAGGGCCCGGGTAATTACAGGAACTCCATAAAAAGGACCCGGCCGGCCGCCTGTTTATATTAGCGCCGTGTAAAATATTCTCGCTGTCTTGGGGAATCGCGTCGCGCAGTAACGCACCATAAATCAGCCCGCGGGCCATTTACCCCGCAGCTTGAGCGCGCAAATCCCTTAAACATTTCTCTGCGGCATCTAAAGAGTGCCTAGGGCTTTCCAATCTAGCCCAATCCGCTTCCCCGGTCCGGGGACAGTTAGGGCAGGGGAGAGAGAGAAAGCTTGTCGATTGATTTCTCCTATAACCTCCTAGTGTGAGAGGACTCCTGGACTTCGCTGATGTGGGAAAGCAGCAAGTCTATGGAGAGATCTTGTTAGGACAAATAGGGGAAACCGGCGCAGAGAGGGCAAGAAGTTTACCTAAGGGCACACAGCCAATGAGGGTCAGAGACGCCGCTGGAGGCCAGACCTCTAGGGAAGACCCGATTGATGGCAGCCTCTGTCTCGCCTTATTCCCCTCTTTCCTGGGATGAGGACTGGTCCAGCCAGAGAGGGTCCAAGCCACACGCTGACATTCCATTCTCTACCTTTTCGCTTCGGGGATCCCTGAGCTTCCTACAACTGTGCGCAGCATTCTGTGCGTTCTTGCGTGAAGCGGGGCCTCTGGTTCCCCTTGTTTTACAGGTGGCAAAACACGGGCGCAGAGGTTGGGGCGCAGCTAGGAATGAAGGCCCTCCGTTACTAAACTAATCCATTTTCAGTTTGCCTCCATTCTTTCCTAAAGAAACGCTAAGAGAAAGAGAGAAAACGGGAGAGAAAGAGCGCATGTGTTGGGGGTGGGGGGCAGGGAACGAGAGGCAACCCTGTCCATTCTTAGGTTTGTAACTGCCTCAAAAATACACAATCTATTTAAGGTGAACCTGACGCTGCCCATTGTCTAATAAGTAACATAAATCAAGGTTATGGAAAAAGAATATTAAATTTTCCGTGTCTTCCCTCGGAGCTGGGACCTAAGGAGTCCGGGAGAATTAAACATCTTCCTCCCCCATTCCCTTTCCTTTCCCTTCCGAAGTCCGTAAATGACAACGTGTTTACACAAGTTTTTATGTCGTCTAAGCTTCGTCCCGGCTCCGTTTCCTCCTCTGTGTATTTTCCGCGCAGAGAGATGTCTGCTTCAGGACACGTTCAACCTAAACAGAACCCCGTCTGATTGGAAAACGTATTTATTTGAAAAATCGTAACTCACAGTTTTGGTGAAAACGGCCCCCAAATTTATGGGATCGTTTGGGCGCAGGCCGTAAATTAAAAGCACCGGACACCCCCTTCATCCCCCTCCCCCCCTGCCTCGTCCCGAGGCAGCTCCGGTCAGCTTCTCCCGAGCGTGAGCAGGAGACAACCCCCTCCCTGCTCCAGTCCCTCGCGTGGTTAGTTGCCTGTTCGCGGGCAGGTGGATTTCCTGGTTCCTTTCCACCCAGTCCCATTGCTTCGGGGCAATTTCATTCTGCTTAGCCTGGCAGCTACGAGTTTCAAGTGGTCAGTTATCGGTGTTCTGTTGTGCACCCTCTGTTTTAAGGGTTCCAGGTTGTTCGTTAATTGCACGCTGGTTAGTTTCATGGTGCTAGGTTGCAGGTCCCTGGCGCTGGTCCACAATTGATCAATTGTGTGCCAGGCTGTTGTACACCAAGAGGCTTATCTCTGGTCAGTGTCACGAAGGTCAATTTCACTGCCTGGCCTGACGTTTCTTCCCAGGTCAGAGAATTTGTTTCCTTTTTCAATCCAACGTGAATGCCTTGGAAGGATGAAATCAATCCATTCCACCTATCTTTTGGATCCTGCTGCTAGCCTACCAGGGTAGGCTGAGGGTTGGGGGAAAGCTGGAGCTGGGACCCTGTCCCCAAACACAGATGCCACCATGGGCTGGGGAGCCCTGTAGTCCAAACACAGCGGAAGCACAGGGCCTTCACCAGCAATCCTGGAGTATGCTTTCTCCCGGAAATGCATGGTTGAGCCACATCTCTCCGTCTTTTTTACTAGGGATCGTGCACTTCTCTGGCAGCATCCCCATGGGAAGGAAAGGGGGGGGAGGGCAGGACCTCAGTTCCAGACTTGTTCCTCTAACACAGCTATCTCAGGGAGAGGGGGTTGGTGATTCCGCCAAACTTTTGCACACGCTGGAGCAATGCAAGAATGGTGGTGGAAATCTGAAGTTGTGCAGCATCTCATCCCAATCTACAGGTTTCCACCGCAAGCCTGGGCCCTCAGCCACTACCTGGCAAGAGTGACCTATACATGGTAGTATTCAGTTCAAAGAAATGCAATACGTTTCAGCAGAGAAAACCCAATCGGATCAACCTGATCTGTTCTGGAAGATTAAGAACTGGTAGGAGGTAGAATCGGTCAGAAATGGTGAGATGACAGGATTGTTCTCCCATTATCCCGCCTTAAAACTTGGGGCTGGGGGTATAAGAAGGGCTCCTCCTCCTCGAGCCTCATTTCTCCCAATCTAAAATGGAATGGGTAATGGGATCCACACTTTGTACAGCTGCTGACAGGACCGGAGCAAGACACGGACTTTTAAAGGTGCCTGGAGGCCGAGGTATTAATCTTGAGAAATCTGTGCTTGTCTGATGGAGAAGTCCACAGGAACTCAAATGTTTGGGCACTGGACTGGGGGGATGGGTCAGTGGCCAGCTACACTTACTGGTGAATATTCTGGCCTCCTCAACTCTTTCCTTCTGCAGATAGGCATTCGGAAACTGAGTCTGCGGGCAAGAAACTGCATCATTATTAGTCTTATTATTTTAAACGGGGCCAGGCAACATCCGTCATCTTTCACATAATGGTCAATTGTAAACACACTTTAAGAGAGAAACACAAAAAAGGGATTTAATGTTGACACTGGGAAAATGCTTAGCTCTGGCGTTGCTGGGGAATTGGCAGGCTCTCTTGTCCTTTGGGAGAGAAGTTAAGTGCTTAGTATTTTTTTTTTCTTCTTTGCTTTTTTCCATTGAATTTTTAAATCTCTCAGGGGTCTTCTTTGTCTCTTTAGTTTAAGGAGAGAAGTCCTTGCTTAAAAAGTCAGGGGTGGATGAAAGGATAAAAGGGCTTTGGGAGGGAGAAGGGGTGGGGCAGGCATAGTTGGCCTGTCTGACCAGCACCTTCCCCAGCGTCTGCTCCCTCTTCTCTACAGATCCCCCTGCTGCATCAGAATGTGGTTCTGGAGCAGGAGGATGAGAAACCAAACAGAAGGTGGGAAAAGCAGAAATGAGGAAGAAAGGCATACCTGGTAACTGAAGAAAAGGGAAGCATCCTTTTGTTTCCCCTCATTATCAAACGTGAGGCAGCACCCTTCCAGAAAGTCCAGTCCAACCACCCCTTCCTGGTGGGAAGGTCACTCCCTAGCCACATGAACTCCACACCCACACCCCCGTCAGATCACCTACACACACCACTGGGCACAAGATTGTCCCCATTCTCTTCCCAACACCATTCAGATCATGGAGCAAAAACCACGAAGTCACAGTGGAAATCACCCCCAAACTCAAACCAACTGCTGGTAGTTAGTAAATTCATTTTCATCCATGCAAGCAAGGCCCTCGGAAAGTCTATTTTAAAAAGAGCAACAAAGGTGGCAGGAGAAGAGAGAACAGAAAGGAAAGCCTGGAAACCAGAGCAGAAATTAATTTAATTACCTCCTCTCCCCTGCTATAAATTCCACAGAGGAAATCAAATCTTTCTGTGCATGTGTATAAAAACCAATCAGTCTATGGAGCTCGCCAAAACCCATTATGTCTCAAACTGGGTATCCTAATTGAATGAATCTGACTGTACCAGGCAACCAGGAATCACCCGAGCCAGGTTTTTCTGAGCCTTTGCCACGGAGCCAGAGAGGATAAACATGGGTTGGAACCACACACTAATCAGCTTGCTTGCAGAGAAGGGGAACTTTCTCAGTCTCAGCGCTGGCAGATGCGTCCTAACATTTTGCGTCAGATTGTAATGGAATATTTCTCATAAACAGCCAAGTGTCTCTCCCAGCCACTCACCTGACATGTTTCTTGTTGTTTAACTTCAGATCTGACAGATGATGATAACCTGGAAAAGACAGAGGTTACAAATGCCGAGGGCTGCGGGGCTGGGCAGTGTAAAGGGCGCCCGCTCCAGAACTGGGACAGGGCTGTGATTTGTAGGGCCAGGAAAACGCTGTTATGCAACCAGAGGCAAGCAGGCTGGTGCGGGACGGAAGCACGCAGTGAGAGAGCTTGGGCTGCTTGCTCTAAGGCCATGTGCCACTTGTTTAGTATCCCCTGCTGTCAGATGGAGGATGCCCCCTCCCTCTAGCCTCCCCACTCCCCCCCCCACACACCCCGTCTCAGGGGCACACTGATTTATAGCACCTGTTAAAAACACGTAATGGATGCAATTAGCTGTGGCACTAGAGGAAAAAAAGGGAGGAGTTGACTTTATTCCAATAAAAGATAAATGTGTTTGTTTTCATGAACTTAGTTCATTCATTTAAATTTCTGAGACCAATTAAAAAAAAATCATTGCTGCTTTCTTTGCTACATGGGAATCACATGCTATGATTGGTTTTCATTGGCATTGGTTCTTGAAGTCGAATGGGTATTACAATCCCCCTGTTGAACATGTTTCCAAGGCGGGGAAATTTGCAGGATTGGGATGGGCACAGGATATGCATTTCCAATAAAGCTCATTCTGATGCAGGAACCGTGCTTTGAGACTACAACTTGCATGAATATGGTAGGGGCTCAAGAGTAACCTATTTACCAACAAATATATTTTCTTGTTAGCTGCGTGACTCTAGCAGAGTCAATATAAACACACAGTTAAATGTGATACATGTCTATCGTGGAAAATTTAGAAAATATAGAAAAGTAGAGGAAGAAATGACAGTTTCTTGGATCCTAACAAGCTATTTCAACTCCCTGAGCTGTAGCTTTCTCCACAGAACCCTACAGACTCCAAAAAGAGACAATGCTCTTATCTTCACCTGTCCGACCCTTAGCACCCAACACACAACTGGCACATAGTAGGACCTCCAAAAAATATCCGCTGAAAGAAATAATTGGTTAAACGAAGCTGTGGTTTAGATGATCTCTAAAGTCACTTCCAACCCTAACATTCTATTTTTCATTTTCTGCTCTAGGGGAAAAAATGTAATTGCATAAACTCAGATATATTTGTCACTGGGACTCTTGACGTTTAAACATGTATATGCTTTCTTTTTCCCGTGTCTTGTCACTTGATCTGACAGCTTTCTGCTTGCTCTGTTTGATATTAGGTTAGGGTTGTCCTTGCCTGAGGCAGCCCGGCCGCCACTGTGGATTGGAAGTGAGTCGGGTGGTCCTCACCTTGCACCAAACGGAATGAGCAGAGGAGATTTTTGAAGACTCTAGCAAAATTGCATGAACAGCCCAAGAAAGAGGATGCTGAGCTGTTTGCAGTTCACAAGTGTGCAGTTCTTTCCTGAAACCATGAGGCAGACCCCTCCCCTTCTGTCACAGCACACGAACATCGACAGCTGCATTAAGCTCTTACTGTGTGTTGTGCACTGTGCACACATCTCCCATTTAATCCTGGAAGTGAGGCTGTTAACTCCATTCTATAGATATGCAGATAGACCCAAGGTCACTCAGCTAGGACACTGGAGAAGTAGGATTCAAGCCCAGGTCTCTATTGACTCCAAAGTCCTTGTTTTTAACCACTGTAATGATGTGTGTGTTGAGAGTGGGAGAGGGATAGTTAATACCCTGAAAATATTTTTTATTTCTCCAACAAACAATACTTTAACAACAATAATGTACTGTCATTAAAGAATATGAACCTGCCACCTGTTTCACTCCCTCACCCCCAAATACCATATACTAAGACTCTTTCCTGTTACACAGAGTTCATGTTTATCAGGGGTTTTTTTTAAGTGTATTTATTTTTGATAGAGAGAGGGAGAGCGTGAGCGGGGGAGGCAGAGAGAGAGGAGGACACAGAATCTGAAACAGGCTCCAGGCTCTGAGCTGTCAGCACAGAGCCCGACACGGGGCTCGAACTCATGAACTGTGAGATCATGACCTGAGCCAAAGTCAGACGCTTAACTGACTGAGCCACCCAGGTGCCCCATGTTCGTCAGTTTTAATGGTGCTTTAATGGTTCGTCAGTAGTATACGGTGCTCATCAGGCTGCATCTAAATAGATAACTCGCCATAATGAGGTTATAAACCCCATGAGGCGAGGAGTCAAATCCGTTCTATTCACCAGTGTATCCCTAGCACTTGGCATAGTACGTAGGCCTAGAAATCACTAAGTAAATATTTGACTGAACAAATGGTAACTTGCTTAATATAGACAACTCTGAGGAGATGCTTCTGGCACTGTGATCATCTAGAAGTTAATCATCACACAGTCAATGCTCAGCAAGATGTGGTTGAAGGAACAATCTTTTAGGAGGAGAGCTGGCACATGGAATTTTTAAAATAAAGTCTCACTTAAATTAGTAAAATGGAAGTAAAATAGCTTCTGCACCTGAGTTAAGTCCCTTGCTATGCTCCATAAGGAAGGCCATGTTTTCTGATCTCAGCTCTGTGCCCCCAGCCCCCAGATCCTCCCCAGAGACCATTAAGTCCCAAGTCTGTGTGTCTGTAAGGTGCTAAGTCACATGTCCTCTGCCAGAGCTAGCCCTGGAGTCAAATGCCAATCACGTCTGTCGGGATGATTTGCTTCTAGAAGTCATAGTTGTCATAGTTGGCACTACTCCCATTTATATTTTTAGAATGGATTTCTAGGAAAAATGTGAATATAGCATAATGTTGAGTTGAAAAAGCAGGAGACAAAATTAAATATACTGGGCTTTTTTTCCCCTTTAAAATAAGAAAGGCTTTATTTTAAAAAAAAGTTTTTTTACTTGTGCGTGTGCGAGAGAACACATGAGTGGTGGAGAGGGCCAGAGGGAGAGAAAGAGAAAGAATCTCAAGCAGGCTCCATGCTCAGCACAGAGCCCAACATGGGGCTCAATCCCCTGACCCAGGGATCATGACCTGAGCTGCAATCAAGAGTTGGACGCTCAACTGTCTGAGCCACCGAGGCACCCCAAGAAAGGCTTTAGACAAAACAAATAGCATGAATCCACATCCAAATGCAAGTGAGAGATTTCACTGGGTTTTATAAAAGAAATTTGCACTCGGGCATCAACTAGAAACCAGAGCCATCTCATAGGCATATGAAAGAAGACATCCCAAAATAATCATCGTTGATGGAATCATTGGAATTATGGATGATAATTTTGCCTTTCCTCTACTTTCACACTTACTGTAATGGTGTATAACTAAAAAATAAATTCAGGGCACCTGGGTGGCTCCATTGAGCATCAGACTCTTGATTTTGGCTCAGGTCATGATACCGGGGTCATGGGATTGAGCCCAGCATTGGGCTCTGTGCTGAGTGTGAAACCTGCTTACAATTCTCTCTCTCCCTCTGCCCCTCTCCCTGGCTCATGCTTTCTCCATAAAATGAAATGAAATGAAATAAATTCATACTCCAAACTAAATATATAACATGAAAAATAATTCCTGAGAGAGGAGACAGTCAATAAGAAAAAGTACCAAGGTAACTTGGGCAATAAAAATAATAATTACCCCAACAATAACATTTATTTGACATTCATAATGTGATAGGCAACATATTAAGAATGTTACATGGTTGATCTCATTCACATCTCAAAAGTACTTCATCAGAAAACTGCACTCATTATCCCCATTTTGCAGGTAAAGAAACTGAGGCACAGAAAACTTAACTTGTAACTTGTCCAAGCTTTCCCAGCTAGTAAGAGGCAAAGATGTGCTTTGAACCCATGGATTCTTTAAACACGTTTATGAAAGGATAGAAAAAAGAAGGAAGGAGAGAGGAAGGAAAGACTGAGAAGAAAATTTCTCCATTGGTAAGAATGAAATGGAACCAGTGAAATGGATGTCAGAGATATCTGTTCGCTAACCCCGCATGGAATCACCTTGAGGGCTAATTAGAAATGCAGAATCTTAGCTTCACCTCAGACCCACTGAATCAGAATTTGCATTTTTAAAATATTTCAAGGGATTCAGAGACACATGAAAGTCTAGAAGCTCAGTTCATATAGAATCCATTTGAAAAAAAAAAATAGAGAAAACCCATTTGTGTTTGTCGGGACTGGTACCACCTTAGAAATAGGGGCCTAGCTGCATGAATCCATGTTTTTCAACTTGGGCATGATCCCTGTTTCCTCATTGGGAAAACACCTTGCTAGATTGCAATTAGAATTTTTTTTTTTTTTTTAAAGAATAGAATAGAAGCTATCAGAAGGCATCTCACGAAGGAAGGGTAGATGTTACTGCATGGAACCTTTATATTAAGTATGTGTGTGTGTCCTAGGTCTTGAGCTGCAATGTCTGTCTTATGAACTCTTTACCAAAAAAAGGTTTTAGCATCTGGCCTTCACCCTGTGGCCTGAGGCAGCCTTGAAATTCCAGGCTGACATTTAGAGGTGTGGTGGACCCACTTCCCATTTCTGCTAAATGTAGAAACTCTGACCGAAAAAGTTGGGTGGGTGGAGGGGGCGGAACATCTCACAAATGATCTATCGTTCTGTCCAGATGCAGAAACCCGGGCCCAGAGAAGAGAAGGACTCGCCCAAGGTCACACAGAAAAACTGAGACTTGTGCCTTTGGAAAAAAGGAGCCTCACAAGGTCAGCTCTTTCATTCACTTTTTGTCCCAATCAAGGAAGACCTGAGTGGCTGGATTGGGATCTGGCCAGGAGGCCATGCAGCTGGGGGACATGACTCTGGAATGTGTTGGGGAAACAAGACGCCTTCTCTTCCAGGCCCGACAAGCCAACAGGCCGATGTGTGGCCAGAAAGGGCCCTGGTTATCTGCTGCCCGCCTCTGTTTCGTTTGGTCTGTCAACTCCAGCAGCAAAGTGCCCCAAACGTGTGAGGCTTGATAAAGGTGGGAAGGTAAGAGGGTGGAGGTGGCAGGACATCAGGGACCAGAGCTTGAGAGATGTTCCAGAACCTCTGCTTCTACATTTCCTCTCAAGAGGCTGGGAAAGCCAGTCAGACCTTCCTAGCCCCCTTCATAGCCTCCCCTCCCTGCTGATTGTGGCTGAGACCCTGAACTTCTCTGGGTGTCTGGGTCCACTCCATCTCAAGCTGGAACAGGATAAGATCTTGAAACTTAGATGCTGAATCAGAGGATTTAGAAATTTTAAAAGAAATCTACCCTTTTGTTCTTTTTGTATGTTTTTAAACTCAAAAAGTAATACGGAGAACTTGGGGAAGAGAAGAAAACAGCTATAACCCTACCACCCCCAAATAGCTGTCACCACTATGATATGTGTGGTTTTCAAAATGGAGTCGTAGAGTCTATCCTGTTTTGCCTTGCTCACTTAGCAATGGGTTGTGAGTTTTATTTATTTTATTTTTATTTTTTATTTTTTATTTTCTGGTCGATGAATATAGTTTACTTTATATTACCTGGATATTTGATGATAATAAAGAATTATCATGGGTTGCCTGGGTGGTTCAGTTGGTTGAGCATCTGACTCTTGATTTCGACTCAGGTCATGATCTCGTGGGTCGAGATCTCGTGGGTTCGAGCCCCACATCGGGCTCTGTGCTGACAGTGCAGAGCCTGCTTGGGATTCTCTCTCTCCCTTTTTGTGTCTTCCCTGCTCACACTCACTCTCTCTCAAAACAAATAAATACACTTAAAAAAATTTTTTTAAAGAGTTATCATTAGTTTTTTAAGTATGACAATGACATGGTGCCTATTCTGTTTTTTACACAGTCCTTCTAGACATACACTCTGAGCAGTTTCTATGTCAAATGATGTCTGGGGTTCCCTTCCAAATAACACAAGAGGGTGCACTTGGTGGCCATGGAAATAAAACAAACCTGGTCATTGGTTGAGAATTGTTGACACTCTCTTGTCTACCTTCTTAGATAAGAGGTTTTATCAATATTCTTCTGTAAGAGTAGGGGGGTTTTTGTTTTTTGTTTTTTGCCTATTTTGATCACAGATCCCTTTGAAAATTTTAAGCAGGCTATGGACCCACTTCCCAGAAAAATCCACATTCCCATATCATACCCACAATGGTAGGAGGTTCACAGTCCCCTGAAACCCGATTGGGTATCCCAGGTTAAGAACTCCTGAATTACAACATGATTACGTTTTAAGATTGCATAGTATTCAGGTAGCTCTATCATCATTCACTTAACCAATTCCCCTATTATTGGAAATTTTTATAATGACTGAATTATTCTTTAAATTTGTTTTTAATCTCTATTTTTGAGAGAGAGAGAGAGAGACAGAGAGAGTGCGAGCTAGGAAGGAACAGAGACAGAGGGAGACACAGAATCCAAAGCAGGCTCCAGGCTCCGAGCTGTTAGCACAGAGCCTCACATGGGGCTCAAACTCATAAACTGTGAGATCATGACCTGAGCCGAAGTGGGACGCTTAACCGACTGAGCCACCCAGGCATCCCAATGACTGAATTGTTCTTAATGAAACATTCTGTGACCTGTATCTTTGCATGTATATTCCTGATGACAAAGTCCTAAAAGTATCAAAGGACGCACCTATTGAAAAGGTTTTTCTTACAGAATATCACGTCGTCCCAGGAAGTATAGTTCATGTCTTTTCAAATCCGTTTCCATCATTGGAGTCAAAATCTCTGGGGTGAAGCCGGGGCTGCATGGCAATCCGCCCTGACTCTCCGAGGCTGTGTTCCCACCTGCAAACGCAGGGTTAAACTAGCTGACGCCCTGGATCTCCCACTCTGTTCCATGATTCTTCCAACTTCAGAAATTCAGGCAAACGCTATGTGCTCTTCACAGACCCCATACTTCTGTCTTTGCTTGAAGGGCGGACCCCACATGCATCTAACAATTCTTGCTGCCCATGGACCTCCTCCCCCAGTGGACCTCTGCCCACCAGGCGCTCTTCCTAAAACCTCCACAGCCCGAGAGGCCAGCTTTAGTGGGCTCTGGAGTCAGATTTTTAGGGTTGGAATCCTGACTCCAAGCAGGGTGTAACTTTGGGTAAGTGGCTAAACTCTGCTGCCATCTCTGGGTGTTTAATATCAGTACTACCTGACAGGGTCGAGTGAGGATGAATTGAGCTAGTACGTGTTAAAGTGCTTAGTACAGTGCCTAGCATATAGTAAACACTATCAAATACTTGCTATTGTTACTACACCTCTTGCTTCCCCAGCCCCCTCTGAGGACGCTCCTTTGCCCACGGAGTGTTGTAAGGACCCCTCTCCAGCACCTGTCCACAACCTTCCTTAGAGCCTATCTGCCTGTGTCCCCTCATACACCCTGTTGTTAAACCAACTCGAACAATTCCTATCTCCACCCCTCCTATCACCCCCAACCATTATGCCGTAAGTGTTCCTTCTTGACACCTTGGCTGGAGTTTTTTTCCCTTCATCCCAAATGCATCTCCTTCTAGAGCCCTCCAGAGGAAGAACCAGGGCTCCAATCTACTCATGCCCGAGCCAAGACTGAGCCCCCAGAAGTCCCTGGTCATACACGGCCCTTCCAGTTCTGGAAAGCTCACTGGTTCCGGAATGAGACCTGGAAGTTCATTCCCTCCTCTTCTTGCTTCATTTATGCCCTCTTCGCATCCATTCCCAGAAGCTCTGTGTGTCACCCTCAGCACACTGCCCCAGCTTCCATAACCCACACACGTCACAGCAGCACCACCAGGAGCCACCATGTTGTGGCCAGAATTTGAGAATCCAGGCTGAGGAGCCTACGGAGAAAGCCTCTTCCACCCAGCCTGGAGAGCTTGGCTAGATCATTTGCCCCCTCAGACACTCCCTTTTCTCATTTGAGGGGTGTGACATGTGTCAGAAGTACTAGAACCTTTGGAGATGGTTTTATGCAGATCTGGGGCTGTGCAGCCCAGGCTGGAACCCAAGACTCATAACAAAGGGTGACCTTGGGCTCAGGCTCACCAAGCCCCAAAATGACGGGGCTGGGTTTTCCTACGAGACCCTCAGGCCTAACATTCAGCCCCCACTCTGGGAAGGCCACCTATCTGAAATGTCATCTCCAGTGTCTTTCCTCAAGTGGACTCTATTAGAACACTCAACAGGTACACTTCAATGCAGAAGGAACTTGTGTGCTGCTCACTCTGTCCCTTTTCGTTTGCTCTGTGGGGCTGGTTTTCCTGCCGCTGCATGAAAACTGGGGCAGAGCCCAGAGTTTTCTAGTCCCTTTAGGTAGTGAAAAGTCCTGCAGCCACCTCCAGTCACTAAATATCAGGTCGGTTCCGTCCCCCCGACCCTCACCTCTCCACACTGTGCTCGAGCCAGCGCCCTCTCCCTACAGCCGTCACCCCCAGCTTGTGGGTGTGTTAGCTCTGGCGAAGCCTGTAATCAAGGAGGAAGCATATTTGGCTTCCCTCTTTATCTCCTGCCTTGTGCGTCTCCCCTCCCCGCAGAATTCGATAAGCTTGATTTCCGACCCTCCGGGGCTGGAGCAGTGCGGGAAGACAGTGGCTGCCTGCCGAGGTAGCCCGCCGTGGCTGCTTTGGCAGGGGCGGGCAGCTACAGTGGACTTGAGGCCTCGGACGGCCCTTCCGCGGCTCACTCTGCCCTCCCTGAGGCTCTGCAGCTCCTCACCTGCAGGTCCTTGGCAAGGTGGGTGCAGCTCCATACTTGCGGGCGGCTTTCTCCTTCCTGAGCCCCTACGCATCCAGCAGGACCTCCTCCAGCCCCTTTCGGCTTGCCCTCCAGGAACCACCTTGGAACAGACCCTGAGATAAGCTTCCTGGCTCTCTCTCTCTCTCTCTCTCTCACTGTCCCATATGAGCCCACACCATACTGCACAGCCCTTGTTCCAATAAGCTCTGGGAGAGGGGTACCCAGTGCGGGCCTACCACTCTGTTCTGCCGTCAGAGCAGCTGACCAGTGCAAAGGCATCCCATTTGGTGGGACAGGTGGGGGTCAAACGGCAGCCTGTTGTGTCCACTGAAAGGTGGGAGACATATTTTGAGCTCTATGAGTAGTTTCTCTTAGTGTCACCTTCCTATCGCGAGATGAAGGGGGAGGTATCCTCCAGCATTCATTTTTGAGGACAGGACGGGGTGTGTGTGTGTGTGGGGGGGGGGAATTGCAGCACATCAACAGCTCTGTAGAATGTCCCCCTCATCCTCAACTACGTCCAGTCCTTTCAAACCAGCCACAGTGAGGGACTGAGAATAGCCAGTTTTTGCCCACCCTGGTTTGGTACCTTACTTTGGAATGTGGCATCTATAATATCTTGGCCTCTTGCTGCCACTTCCATTTTAATATCCTGTTACACTTATTTTAACAATGGCCACCATTAATTTGATGCGTATTATACACAGGCAGGCTCAGGACCGACCATTTGTGGTGAATATTTGCTCCCCGCCCCCCAGCTTTCTGTGTCCAGTTCTTCCGCAAACAGTGCCCTGATTCCTTTTCAGTTAATTAATTACCTCTCCCTCGATGTGTGTGGGCTATTAGGACATTCAGTAACAGAGACTACGGCAGGTGCTCTCAGTGCCCTGCCCAGACTCCCCTTCTGGGCTAGCGCGCCCTCTCCATCACACGGATGTTGGTGCTAATGGCTCTCAGCTGCCTCCTTCTCCAGATGATACCTGAAAGGGTGTGCCTCTCCCCCTGGGGGTGGCCTGTGGTCAGTGACTGACTGATGGAGGATAAAACCCAGCGTGTGGGCCTTAAGGGTGGACAAACCATGGTACAGACCATGCTCCAGCCTGCCCGTGGGATCAGACAGAGACTAGACTTCTGAAACCACGTCTTTGACCAGCTTCTTCCCTCCCTAGTGCTGCTGCCTCCCCGCTCTTCTCCTGACAACACCCTCTCAGCAAAAAACAATCACACAGGAATCCGCATCTGGAGCTCTGCTTCCAGGGAACCTGCCATAACCCAGGTAGGAACGGGACCCAGGGCAGACAAGGCTCCCAAGATACTGGATATAGGATGGGGAGGAAAGAGGTTGGAATCTTACTGCTCCAGGGGTGGCTCTCTGGCAGAGTTATCCTTTATTCCTATCTTATTTCCTGGTTCTTTAGTTTTTCTTTGGATCCTGAGTACTCCATGTCCTTCTATCCTTTTTCTTGGTTTGCTTTTTAGCGAGACTCCCTTATGACTGCCACCTAAGAACTCTATACATAGAGCATTTAAATGTACCAGCTCAACCCTCCAATGACCCTAAGTGACAGGTGTTATTATCCTTCCCATGTCACAGATGAGGGAACTGAGGCTCAGAGGAGTTTAGTGACTTGCCTTAGGTCCTACAGCTAGTAAATGAATATTACCAGGAGCTGGGTTTTGAGCTCGGGTGTGTCTAACACCAAATCCTTGCTCTTGACCATTGTGATGTGCTATTTCCCTGGGAGAGGGCGAACTGAGGTGGGCCCCAGCCAGGGACACTCCCTCTAGGTTAGGCTAATATGCAGTTGAGCCAATCACCATTGCTTTTCGTGTAGGGGGGTGCAAATGGGCTAAGTACTTGGGCTCTGGCGCTAGGTTGGAATCCAAGCTCCACCACTTGCTAATGGTGTTAATTGGGCAAGTTACCCGAGCTCTCTGAGCCTCAGTTTCTTCATCAGGTCAGTGGAGATAATATGCCTAGATAGGATTCTTGGATCGAAGGAGGTCCTGAAAGGAAGTGTTTGTTCAGCCCGGTTCCCAGCATGCAGTGAGCACTCAATAAATAGTGGCTTTTATTGTTGTGTTGGCACTTCCTGTCATTCAGGGGTGACTTGGAACATATTTCAGCCAATGAAGGGCCAAAGGAGGCCCATGGCAAGGACTGTTTCTTGGGATCCCAGTGTTCTCCAGGGCCTTCTGTCCTTACCCCCGGTGGACCTGTGAGACATCCCTCCACGGGCCTACAGAGTGCTACAGGCCAGCAGAGACCAGGCAGGAAATGCATCTGACCAGAGTGGACCAGGTAGGGGCTGTGTCAAGCTGGAGGGCAGGGCCCTGTCTTCAGGGGGCAGCAGTGCTCAGGTGGCACTTGCTTGTGACCATTTGGGAATTTGGGTGCAGAGTGGCCAAATCCTGGAAATCTCAAGAAAAGCAGGAATCTAGGCTATTCTATGAAATTTCCTAATTTTTAAATGTTTTCACTTAAAACACATTTTTTAAGTTTCTTTTGAGAAAGAGTGTGAGTGAATGGGGGAGGGGCAGAGAGAGACTGGGAGAGAGACTCCCAAGCAGGTTCCCTGCTGTCAGCCCAGAGCCCAATGTGGGGCTCGATCCCACCAACTGTGAGATAATGGCCTCAGCTGAGATCAAGAGTCTGCTTAACAGACTGAGCCACCCAGGTGCCCCTTAAAACACTTTTTTAATGCTGATTGGGCCAATTAAACCCATCTGTAGCCAGTTGTGGCCTCAGTTTGCAACTCTGGGTTAAAGGTTTTGGTGGATGCTTGTGTGAAAGCAAGAGCTGCTGTCTCCCTACACCAGCCGTGTCCATCTCCAGAGCCTGAGGATCGGGCTGGGTTTGGGGGCTTCTTTTGGCTTTGGCTGTTATTGGTTGTCAATGTGAATTCAGAAGGAGGGTCTGACTTCATAGTGTGAGTCCAGCCCAGGTGACTAAGACCCGTTCCCTGCTCTTGAAGAAGGTAAGGGTTCATGGGGTGAGATTTCAGTTTACCAACTGTGCAAGAAGAAAGAAGCCATGTGTGTGTGTGTGTGTGTGTGTGTGTGTGTGTGTGTGTATGTGTAAAGGAACAGTGTGGAATGATCCCCAATGGGCTGTTAGCATTGGTTACCTCAGGGGGAGGGGCGGGAAGGGGCTGGATAACAACCTTCTACGTGCACATATTTGTGTGCTGTTGGGCTGCTGGTTTTAGTAAGCCTGCACTGTTGTCGTCACCTGAAAGTCATACAGTTAGGGAAAAAATAGAAATTTAATTACATGCGCACCTACCAAAAAGACGATCATCTAAATTATGGAATCGAGGGGACCTGGGTGGCTCAGTCGGTTGAGGATCCGACTTCGGCTTAGGCCATGATCCCGTGGCTGGTGAGTTTGAGCCCCGCATTGGGCTTGCTGCTGTCAGCACAGAGGCTGCTCTGGATCCTCTGTCCCCCTCTCTCTCTGCTCCTCCCCTGATGGGGCCCTCAAAACTAAATAAAAAATGAACTATAGAATCGTCTCACTTCCTCCCATAATAATTTTTGTCAGTTACACTGCCATACGTGTCCACTGTAAAAAATCACGTGCTTGATGGTAAAAAAGGAACAACTTGAAATCGCTGGAATTCTATCTGCCATGAACATTCCGGTGCGAGGGCTCTGGACCTGGGGCTCATGAGGAGAGTGAGCATTTCCTGTGTGCCAGACCCTGTGCTGACATTTGTCAACTGTCGTGCCGATTCTCACCCCACGACGCACGTCCTGCCAAGTCACACTCAGGACATGGTGCGTTCATGGGCTTCTTCCCCGGGAGATGCTGGGTCGGTGGAGCCGAACAGAACTGGGAATCTGAATTAAAGAGGCTCCCTGGGAAATCCTGACGCAGGTGTTTTGGGGACCACACTTGGAGTTGAGCCAGCCACAGTCCACCCTGCTCATTTCCCAGCAGCAAGACCGGAGCCATGGTGACTTGGTCAGGGTCAGCCGGCCCTTGTGGCCGAGCTCAGGCTTCGGATCCGCGCTGCCCCCATACACACACCGTTCTTTTGGAGCTCTCCTCACCGGGCTCCTGCAGCTTTCCTCATGCCGACGGATGTTATTGTTTTCTTATGCCTCCAATTAAACAAAAAATCCTGTCAACGGGCGACAGGCCTACTGCACGGAGGCATTAACCAGACCCGCAACCCGACCCGGGGCCTGCTCCTGTGGGTAAAGCACATTCCCTCCACATGTCTCTCTTGCGGGCTCTCTCTCAATAAAAGGCCCCACAGAGGCACCAGCAGCCCGCATAGTGGGTGCTACAACCCCCGAAGAGGCATCTGGGAGCAGGAGCCCCCCCCCCCCCCCCGCAGCCTGTCACCATGGCAACCCTGCTGCATCCTTTAGGCCCACTGAGGTAGCCTGGGCACCAGGAAGGTCGGAGCTGGGGAAACTGAGGCCCAGAGTGGTGAAGGGCCTGCCAGAAGGCTGGAAGTTACCCATCACATAAAAGCAAAATCTCCTACCAGTTTTGTTTCAGCTTAGGGTGTTAAGCTAAGTGGGAAAGGATTAGCAATCTTGGGGGAAAGTTCCACAAGAACAGGGCCTGCAGGAAATGGGACCATTACTAACATCAGGGTTCTGCTTCCATTCTCTGGCACAGAGGCACGGGAGCTAAGGGACAACTGTGGATTCCCCAGTCCTCCTGTCACCTGCAGCCGAGAGTCTTGTGTAGGCCCCTTGAGGAGGAGGTGTGGACTTACATCTCAGGCCCGGGAAACTCTTTCCAACTCCTTCAGATTGTAGATAGGGAAACTGAGGCCCACAGACTAGGTCACACAGACTCAAACTTGTCCTCTGAGCCCCTCACGAGTGCTCTTCCCACAAGGAAACCATTTCCCAGCTCACACTCCAGCTTGGGGAGCCATTTCCCAGCACTGCCCAGCTGGCCCTGAGGGCAGAACCTGAGCCTGGGTCACTGACCTCTATGGCTCTCGCCATGGTGCTCGAAGGTGAGCAGAAAGCAGGGCTGGGGGCCCAGTTGGGAGAGCAACAGGCCCCTGGTCGGGCAAGTAATCCAGAAGACACATTGTAGACAGCTGCCTTCAGCTAAGTGGTAGACTGACCCTTGAGGGAAGGGCATTGTCCTGCGAGGGCCCTCAGGTGTAAAGACTGCGGGCCCCTTATGCTGAAGTTGACTCTGTCACTCTGGCCTGGGAAGCCTGCCCAGCATGCCGCGTTTCATACGCCAGCCCTCTCCCACACACTCCTCTGCTGTTCTCTTGGTTCCCCGAACACACTAGGCTCATCCCTGCCTCACGGCCTTTGGGCTTGCAGTTCCCTCTGCCTGGAATGCTTTCCCCCAGCTCCAATCTGGCTTTTCCTTGTCACTCACATCTCAGCTAAAGTATGACTTCCTTAGTGAGGCCTTCCCGGCCCACTCCGACTAATGGCGCCACCCTGTTCTTCTGTCACATTGGCCTATTTAATGCTGCTGAGAATTTACCACTGTCCTTTTTACTTGTCATTGGCCCCTGTCTGCTCCTGCTTTCTAGAATGTAAGATGCATCAGAACAGCTATCTTGTGCATCCCTCAGTGCCAGTGACGAAACCCAGTGTCTGCATATAGTCGTGCTCAGTAAATATTTATTAGCCTGATGAATGAGTGAATGAATGACCTGGTGTATACTGAGCCCTCTCACAACAGCAGGAAGCAAGGGGAGGCCAGACGTTTATCTTTGGGTGCTACTGTAGAGGTGGCATGCTTTAGTCATGAAGAGAAACTAAGAATCTCTACCTTGGTGCTTGCTTCCTGTGTAACCCAGAGGAGGTTACTACACCTCTCTGAGCCTCACTTTCTCCATGATGGCGGTAGTGGTGCCTAGTGCATGAGGCAGGTTGTGATGATTATATGAGACGCTGTGGTCAAGAATTCAGCCAGAGCCTGGCAGATAGTGAGGGCTCCATAGTGAGTCCTCAATAAAAGTCTTTTGCTGGGGGGTCGGGTGTCATATATGGCTTGACTATTCTAAATGTTAGTCCTTCTGACTCCTTGACACATGAACTCTTGGGTGACATGTGCACTTGCTTAAGCATCCTTGGCTGTCCCCCACCCACTGCACTCAGCAACTTCCCTGTGTCCTCCCTGAACCCTGAATCTCCAGGACTGGGGACAGCCACGTTGTCTCCCTCATGTTGCTGGCAGTGAAGGACAGAGAACACGCTGAGCCCAATTCGCAGGGGATGTGACACCCAGGTGCCCAGGAGAGGCAGGAGGCAGGGAGTTGCCGGCTGCAGGCATCAGGGAAGGCATCTCTGAGGAGACGGGGCTTGAGCTGCACCTGACCAAGTGGGCAGCACTAGGAATGAGTGGAAGGGGTGGGGGTTACTGCCGGCAGGCAGAAGGGCAGGAATAAGGGCCTGGAAGAAGGGGTATATTGATTCCTTCACTCCTTTGTTGGTTGGAATGTTTAATGATCACCTAGTGTGCAGAAGGCCCTGGCTGGGCCCTGTGCTGGACAAGATCCCCCGTTGTAAGAGTTGAGCCTGGTAGGAGGGCAGACAAATAGGCAGACAAAAACAGTATAAGAGGGAGACAAGGATGGGGCACCTGGGTGGCTCAGTCGGTTAAGCATACGACTTTGGCTCAGATCATGACCTCATAATTCATAGGTTTGAGCCCCACATCGGGCTCTGTGCTGATAGTGCAGAGCCTGCTTGGGATTCTCTCTCTCCCCCTCTCTCTCTGCCCCTCCCACTTCTCTCTCTCAAAATACATAAAAACTTAATAAAAAAAAGAGAGAGAAACAAGAATTCACAGGATCTCCTGGGTGTAATCGTGTCTACTAGGGGTCAGGGAAAGTATCCTGGAGGAAGAAACACTTAAGCTGAACCTTAAACAAGGGGCAGGACAAGTGTTCCAGGCAGGGGGAACAGACTGTGCAAAGACTAGCAGCTAGAGAGAGAGCTTTGAGTTCAAAGACCTAAAAGGCATTGTGAGGCTGGAGCCCCACAGAGGAGGGTGAGCCTGTACAAGGAAAGGTGGCAGGAGCTGGGTCAAGAAGGGATTTAGTCAGCCTTTATCCTGACCGTGGCGGGGAGTCCCTGACCAGTTTAGAGCAGGGACTGTGTGGTCAGACCAGAGCTGCATTTGCGAAAAGGTCACTCTGCTGTGTGGAGAGGAACATGCCAGGTGTAGAGGAGGCAGGAGGGAGATGGGTTAGGCAGAATGCTGTGAAGATGAGCGACACAGACAGCGGGAAGGAGGAAAGTGTCACAGGAGGCCTTCCTTCACGGGACTAGGCGTATGATGGGGTGGGTGGGCAGGAATGAGAGGGAGAGAGGCAGCTGGATTACCAAAGGAGAAGCACTCTAAACCTCTGGCTCGGAGATGCTTAAGAGGCATCATTTCTCAGGCTCCCCGGTGGGACAGCATTACAAATGCTCTCCCCCACAACTGGGGGAGAGCATTATAAATGACTGGGCTGGATAAGAAGCTCAACAACGATGTCCCAAGTGCCTACTACGTGTCACGCGTTGCTCCGGGTGCTGTGTGTACAGTGTGAGCAAGACAGATGATGTCCCTGCTCATATCCTGCTGGAGGAGAGGGACAGTAAATGAAAACACAGATCTCATGGCACATGGTAAGAAATGTTTCAGGCGATGATAAAGCGGAGTGTGGTTAAGTGTGAGGGGCAGAGAGGGGCTGCATGCAGTTTCACATAGGGTAGTCCAGGAAAGCCTCATTCGTAAGGCCACTTTTTTTTTTTTTCTATTTTCACCCTTTAAAAAGCAGCATTATAGGGGCGCCTGGGTGGCTCGGTTGGTTAAGCGCTCCACTCTTGATTTAGGCTCAGGTCATGATCTCATAGTTCATGAGTTCGAGCCCTGCATCGGGCTCTGTGCTGACAGTGCAGAGCCTGCTTGGGATTCTCTCTCTCTCCTCCCTCTCTCTCTCTCTCTCCCCCCCTGCCCCTCCCACTCTTCCTTTCTCTCTCTTAAAATAAATAAATACACTTTAAAAAACACACAGCATTGTAGAGATGTAATTTGCATATCACACAGTTCACCCTTTTAAAGGATGCAATTCAGGGGCTTTTAGTGTATTCACAGAGTAGTGTGACCCTCACCACAATGTAATTCTGGCACGTTTTCATCATCCCCAAAAGAACCTCCCCCCTACCACCCGCCGCAGCCACGCCCCCTTCCTCTTTACCCCTAGCCTCCAGCAACCGCAGATCTACTTTCTATCTCTGCGGACTTGCCTATTTGGGACATTTCATATAAGTGGAATCATGTGCTAGGTGGTCTTTTGTGACTGGCTTCTTCTACTTAGAATGATAATTTATTAAATAATTAATAAGGCAATGTTTGGGCACAAACCTGTAGGATACGAGCAAGTCGGCTGTGCAGATGTCGAAGACTGGCACTTGGGGCAGAGAAGACCGTGGTCAGTGAGTCCCAAATTGCCCAGTGGCCATAGAACAGGAAACATTTACTCCAGCCCTACTTCCCTGGGCCCTTGTGGGGAAGGAGGTTTGCTGGGTGGGCGGTGAGGACCACTAGGTCAGGCAGCTGGGGGTAGGGGCACCTAGAACGCCTGTTATCTAGCCTGGGTGGGTGGGTTGTAGAGATAGCCTCTGATACCCCAGGAGACTTTGAAAGTCTCCGCTGGGGCCTCAGTATCTTCATCTATAAAACTGGGGAGGGGGGGGAATCATTTGGCTCCTCCAACCATGTGGAATTGGAATGACATTCCAAAGGACAAGTGTGAACCCGGATGGATCAAAAGCCTCAAGGTGGAAGGATGTGGTGTTGCCGTGATGGTTTGAGGCACTGGGGGAATAGAGGGGTGACTGCAGGCACAGCTGGGCCTGTCATTAAAAACCAGCTCTCTGTCACTATCTCTTTTCCTGGAGATGTCCTGGGTCTGCACCAGGCCCTTGGGGATCTGGATGGCCTTTTAATGAGATTTTTGCACAACCAGAGGGTGAAGACTGGAAGAGATTTCTTTGTGCTCATTGGCAATTCTGGATTTTTCTCAGCTGGGTCAGAGATGGGGCCTGGGAAGGCATGCTGGTGCCTGGAGCCAGCTGTGGTCTCCTGCTCATAGCACTGTGGAGAGCAGATAAAGGAGTCTTGGGTGGGGTCTCAGCTAATAGTGACCTTTGGCAAATTCCTTCTCCCCCATGATCCACAGACTCCCCCAGACGAGGACACAGACAGCATAGTCCAGAGCGCCCCACAGGTATGACACTCCAGGACTCCAAACCCCTGGAATCACGGCAGAGAAGTGCCTCAGGACACTGAGACTCAACATAGGACCCACGGTTGACATATGGTCTAACAACAGAGTACAATTTTTCTCTTACTACGAATTAATTTTTTTCATTTGTAAATATTTTAGTACATACCTCTGAAATGTAGGGGTTTTTTTTAAGCAGACTATAATATCATTATAATATCTGTATCAGCCAACTGTCGCCACAATAATGCTGAGTAACAAAACACCCAAACTCAGTGGTGTACAAGACAGGCTTGTGGTTGTCTCTCGGATGTCTATAGGGCATCTGGGTTTGGCTGGAGTAAGTGGGGCTTGGTCCCAGGTTGCTTCTGGGCTCAGATCTGTTCCTCATGTCTCTTGTTCTTATGGGGCCAGAGGGCCAGGCTGGGACGTGTTCTTCCTTCCAGGGCAGAAGCTCAAGAACAAGCCTATCCAGGCAAGCACATTTCAACTGGCTTTTTGGTCGTGATCATCAGCATCCACTGGCTAAAGCAAACCCCATGGCCACTCCCAGATTCAAGGGGGAACATAGACTCCACCTCCCGTTGGGAAGAGCTGCAAAATTCCCCAGAGTTTCAGGGAAGGGTGAAGAATTGGGTCTATTTTTGTGACCAGCCAAACCTAGCATCCTCCACAAGAGACGAATGAGGTATGGATGGATGGATGTTTCTTTATGAACTCTAGATTCATTGCAGTTATTTATCCTTATTAATAATCCTTTTTTCTCCTCCTGACTTTAGCCAGTAAGGCCTCTTCAGTTTTGCATGACCCCAGCAGGCTCTGAGAGCTTCCCTGCTCTTTAATATTGGTTATAAGATGTTCCGGGCTCATCTTGCACATTTCCTTCCCTTGGCCTGGAATCAGCCTATTAATTATTTTTAAAAGCTATACATTTATAAGGTTTAAAAGTCAAGCCATTTTTTAAAATAACAGAATATACAGCAAACTCCCTCTCCGCACCACCCCCCACCCCTTTCCTCAAGCTTTTCGTTCCCTTCCCTAGAGGCAGCCACAACTATCAACGTCCCATTAATCTTTCTGGAGGTACTCTATGCCTAATTAAGTGCATGTGATAGGTGTCTTATTTTTAAAACACAAGAAATAAGTTCCTGTTTAATTTTACATTTTACAGTATGCAATAATTTCATTTCATAGTACATAATAATAATAATAATAATAATAATGTTGCTGCTTATATGGCATTTACCGTGTGCTAGGAGAGCTGAAGTCCAAAGGAAAATCTGCTTAAATCAGAAGGTTTTGATCACACCCTGCCTACCATCTCCAAGTCCAGAGCCCCAGACACACCCATCGTGGGATAATCATGTTTGGTAGTGTTTCCCCAAGTACGGTGAACTACGTGATTTTACATAGTACAAACTGAGCATAATTATTATTTTAATCGTTACGGAAATATTCTACTATATAAGAGAAAAAAAAAAAACAAGGATAACAAGGAACCCTTCAGTGTCCCCTGATTGTTTCACGGGAGCCCTTGTTCCATTACTGAAGCTGTGTTTGTTTGGGGCCAGCTCCTGGCTATCTCTGAGCAGAAGGAACTCTGCTTTCGAATCCGGTCCCCATTGCTGTCTTTCCAGGTTGCTGTGAGCAGGTCCCTCTATCTCTGCATCTCTGCTTCTTCCTACAAAGACTCAGCCTCCAGGGGGAATTCTGAAACTTTCATTAGAATCAAGACATCCCTGAGCATTATCAGCTGTTAAGTGCCATCTGCACTAAGCCCTTCCTTGTAGAGAGGGGGACACTGAGCTCTGAGAGAAGGGGCTGGCCAGAGGCCACACAATGAGTGACACAGTGCAGCCATCTTTATTTTACACCAAACTGTGCGAGGAGCTGAGTGTTCCTGGGGCCGGCGAGCTGCCACTGTGCTCTGATCCATTGGGAGAGGGGGAGGATACCTTTGCTCTAAACTCAATCAGAATTAATGGATTAGGGAGGCTTCACCAAGGAATAAAAATACGTGTTCAAACAGTACAAAACAACTAAGTGAAAAGTTAGTCTCCGTCAGGAAACCTCTCTCCCACGCCTCCCTGCCGATGTCCCTCTGCAGAGGCAACCACTGCTGGTTTCTTGGTTTCTTGAGTATCTTTGGAGAGAAACCCTGCTCGTACTGAGGTAGAAGTGTGTCCTTAAAAAAGGATGTATGGAGAGTTTCAGTTGGGGATGATGAAAAGTTTCCACAGGACAGTTCCATCATCACAGGATGATGTTTCCCCAGCAACATGAATGTCCTTCATGCCACTGAATTGTACGCTTAAAAACTATAAGATGGTAAACTTTAAATTATGTGTATTTTACCACAAATGTAAAAACAATGAGGTGTATATTATCCACATTTTTTCCCCATCTTTTTCAATTAACCATGTATTTGGGAGATCATTCCACCATCACCCCATGAAGTGCTTTGTTCCTGGCCATCTTGGTTAAGCTGGGAACTATGCTTCCCTAAACACCCCTCCTTGTAAGCGTTTCCGGATAGAGTTGGCCAAAAGAAGAATTTGTGGGGGTGCCTGGGTGGCTCAGTTGCTTAAGCATCTGACTCTTGGTTTCAGCTCAGGTCATGATCTCAAGGTTGGATGAGATTGAGCCCTGCATCAGGCTCTGCACGGACAGTGTGGAGCCTGCTTGGGATTCTCTCTCCCTCTCTCTCTCTGCCCCCCACAATAAATAAGTAAATAAACATTAAAAAAGAAGAAGAAGAATTTGTGGACATTCGGAAGGTGGAAATGAAGCAGCGGGCATTCCTCTCCCAAGACTGAATGCCCACTGATGGCCCTGCTGACCGGCAGGGGCTGGGCCCACCACCCCGGGCAGTGAAGGTGGGCCATAGAACCCCCTCCCTGGTTCTTCCCATCTACCTGTGCCCCTCCTGCATCCCCATCCCCCAATTGTATAAGGGTGTGATTCCCATAACAAAGCCCTTTCTCCAGAAATCACAATGGTGTTGTTTCCCTAAGGAAACACTGACTATTTCACCTATGTTCTTCCTCATCTTTTTTTTTTTTTAATTGTGGTAAAATACACAATTATGACATAAAATCTACCATCTTAACCATATTTAAGTGTACGACTCAGTAGCATTAAGTACATTACATCGTTGTGAACCCTCTCTCCTGAACTCTTTTCATCTCGCACCACTGAAACTCGGTGCTCGTTCCCTCCTGCCCGAGCCCCTGGCAACCACCACTCTATGTCTATGGATCTGACGTCTCTAGGAATCTCACATGAGTGGCAGGCACATCACATTTCATTTGTCCTTTTGTGGCTGGCTTATTTCCCTGAGCGTCATGTCCTCAAGGTTCATGGTGTGGTAGCCTGTGTTGGAATTTCCTTCCTTTTTAAGGCTGAATAGTACTCCGTTGTCGCATAGCCCACATTTTGCCATTGGTTCCTCCCCTGGCAGACACTCGTTCGAATCCTGCCTCCCCCTAGGGACATAGTAAGTAGCCAATGAAGGAGAGCCGTCACCCTCCCTGTGGCCACCTGTGGGAGAGCCACAGCTCACCCCTTTGGTCGTGCAACCCTCAGCAGCCCTCGGGCTCCCCACTATCTCCTGGGCCTGGCATGTAGCCTATCTTAATCCGTCTCTGGCAGCCTTCCCATTCATGCTGCCACCACACAGGACGTGGAACAGACCTTCCGCTTCATCGGGCCCTTGGCACAGCCTGCTGTGTGTATGCCCTCACGCAGTGTGCCGAGGGCCCATGGGGCCAGGTCACATGTGGGGTCACTTGCCTCCGGCTGCAAAAGCAGGAACGTTTTCTCCACATACTGTTCTCGCGTTTGTGTTTTCACACGGTGGGGTTTGGGGCACCGGACTGGGGGGTCAACACACCCAGCCTTTCCTCTCACACAGTGCCAGCCCATTCTGTGAATTTAGACAAGCCTCTTCCTTCTGTGGGCCTCCCTTTCCTCTCTGTAAAATGCAGAGACGATGCATTGACTGACAGAGACCATCCATTGCCTAGATGGTGTCCAGTGTGGCCCCAGAACACCCAGGCTCTGATTTTCCTCCGGCTCCTTCAGTCAGCATCCATTTAGTCACCTGTCTGTCCATCTGGCAATGACTTCTCTTTAGTTGTTCATCTTTTTGGTGTTTCTTCTCATTTCCCTGTGTCATGCTTGCACATGGCAAAATTTTCAGGGTAGGGCTCGGGAAGCAGCCGTCCCTCCTGGCCATGTCCTCTGGACCAGTTGTTTTCAAAGGGAAGGGACGGTGCCCCCAGGGACATTTGGGAATGTTCGGAGACATTTTGTCTCGGAGACAAAATAGAGGTAGTGCTATTCCTGGCATCTAATGAGCAGAGGCTGGGATGCTGCTCAGTACCCGTCAGGACACTTAGTCCCCACGACAAAGACTTATCCAGCCTATAATGTCAGCAAGTACCAAGGCTGAAAAGCCCTGCTCTAGATACTGATGCTGTTGATATTTGTGGGGATATTTTCCTCGCAATGTCTATGAATATACAAAACATAAATGTGCATATTTTTCAACCAAAATGGGTTCGAATTGCAGTGTACTATGGGCAGTGACATTTCAAGTTAAGGGCCCAGTTGGAATTGGATTGTCAGTTAGTCAGGGGCAGGGCTAGGCTGGACCCAGTGCTGGCCCAGGGCTCTCCAGCTTAAGCAGCACTTCTGATAAAAGTATGTGCTCTTGGCTTGCTTGCTTGATTCTGTTTTCTTCTGGTGGAGGTGGGGGCAGGTCCAGAACAGGGAGGCCACCAGCCCTGTACTGGAGGGTGGCAGAAAGAATTCTGTACCAGTCCTGGAGGCTGGGGGCCGGCCGGCTCTGCCCCAGCTGCCCTGATTTCCCCATCTCTCCACCCCACCTCCCCACTGAGTTGGCCTGGCTCTCCGCTAGGCTTCAAGCAGGCCCTGCCTTATCTCCAGACGCCTGTTATCTGCACACCCATCTGTGGACAAATGGCCGGCCCCGGCTGGCTCCTGGTCACCCCCGCCTGGAGGGGGCCCTCCTCTCAGGCCTGTGTCTGGCAATTTGGGCTGGAGCCCAAGGTGGGGGGTCTCACAATAGAGGAGGCCCAACCCAGCCCCACCCCTGGGGCTTTCAACTCTAGAATGAGGCTGCTTGAACATTCCATTCACGGGACAGGAATCAGGGCCAGGAAACTCATCCCATCCCACTGCCCCTTCGCTCATTTGGTTTTATAGCAGGCCTTATAATGTGGGTGAGGGCTGGAACTGTCAGCAGTTGGGGAAACTGAGGTCAGAGAGGGGATATAACTTGTCACAAGTCACATAAGGCAGAAGCACTGCTAGGAGTAGAATGAGGCTCCCTACCTCCTATCGTGGCCTCTGAAGAGGAGAGCCCACAGACACCACACTTCTGGCTCAACTTTGCCACAGAAGCCAGGTGGCCGAGATGCAGTCACACTTCCTTTCTTTGGGCCTTGGTTTCTGCACTTCGCAAACAGAGAAAAGTGAGGGTCTGCTCCCAGCTCCCAGGGTCTGCTCCCAGGCAGGTGAGTGGTGGGGAGAGTGAAGCAGGGACTCTGAGCTCACCCTGGCTGGACTCAAGTCCCACGCTCCCCACCGATGCTCAGCAGGACTTTGGGAAATGACTTGATCTCCCTCTCTTGGCCTTGGCTTCCCCGTATGAAAAATGGGAAAACAGGAGCCCTTACCTCACAGGATCTTCTTAAGGATTAAATGAGTTAATCTACATAAAGCCCTTGGCACAGTGCTGGACACATAATGGGCGCTCACGAGTAAATGGGAGTTACTGTAATTTTTATCAGCAGTCTAGTAGCGTAGGAGAACACAGTATAGTGCCTGTAGTAGCTGGCCGACTGTGTGACCTTAGGCAACTGACCTGACGTCTTTGAGACTCTTGTTTTCTCACCTGCAAAAATAGAGGCAGTGAGGGGCATGTGTGGCTGAGGTTCTGGAGAGGGGCTTGGCACGGAGCATGGCTCCAGCGGCCGGGCCAGGACGGGGCGCTGCCGGGGACCCGCAGGGAGAAGTGTCTGCAGAAAGACAGAGACAGGCTGTGGGCCTTTGTTTACAGAGCCCATCTCTTCTCTGATGGATGCAGCCAGCAGAGTCTGTTTGCAAGTTCCTCCTGGAAACATGAATCAAGGTCTGTTTGGAGAACACGCGCGCTCTTCTGTCAAACATTCCACCCGTGCTGGGGCCGCGGAGCCCCCGGGGCCAAGAGCAGAGTGGGTCCCAGACGGCACACAGGGACAGAGCATAGGCTAGGGGACAGAGCCAACCCCGGGGAACTGCACAGCCTGGGCTCCGTGACCTCTGGGACAGACGCCCTGCCTGGCCTCAAGGAGCTCTCTAGAAAACAAGATAAGACCTAGACTCCACCAGAAAACAGGGAGGGAGAGATAAGGACCCATCTGCTTCTACTCTGGTCCCCTGTGATCTTCCACAGCAGCGCCAGGGTGATCTTTTCAAAATGTAAATCTCATCGGGCTCTCCCTGGCTCACAAGCCACCAGTGGCTTCCCTTGCAGTTGAGTAAACATCAGGTTCCTTACAAAGGGCCTCTGAGGCCCCATGGAACCTCCCCCTGCCTGACACTGGACCCTCTGCTCCAAGCACCTCATCCTCTAAGACCTGCTTTCCCTCCCGCTCCTCAAGCAAGCCTGCCACGGGGTGCCCCTGACGGTCCCCTCCCTGAGGCCCCCCTAGCCACCCTCCTGGCTCCCATCGGATTTGGGATCATATGTATATTTGTTTGCTTGCCCTTGTCATCTCCATTTCCACTGGGGCGGGGGCGGCGTCTGCTTTCTGCCTCAGCATGCCCCCAGCCCCGGGCATGAGGCTTGCCACGTGGAAGTCTCTGAACAAATATTTCCTCAGTGAACGAACGACTGGCCGTGGGAAGAAATGATATCTGAAAATGGACAGTCAGAACCAGCTGGGGGGTCAGAGAAGGCTTCTGGGGAGACGGCAGTACAGCCAAGTCTTGCTGATTAGGAAGCCTGAACGGCGGAGACAAGAAAAGAGGAAGGACAGTGTTTAGGCTGTTGGGGGGCAGGGGGTGGCAGCGGGCACTGGGGGGGGGCACTTCAGGGAGGGCAGCACAGTGCAGTGGGGAGACTGACGCTCCCAATTCAGCCACCTTGGCCAAGTCACTTCAGCCCTCTGAATCTCAGTTCCTGAAAAATGGAGGTGATGATACCTATTCACAGACAGAGCATGCAAGGAGCAAATTGGGGTACGTGGGTAAGCCCCCAGTCAGAGCTCGGTAGATGGTAAGCATCACAATTACAGATTTTCAGCTCATGGCCATGCCACTCTGAAGAAGGAGGTATCACTGTCGGCATCGTTTTCCCGTAGTAAACTCATTTGATTTGTTTTTAATGCTACATATATTTTCAATGCTGAAAGAATCTCAGGTTTACAGAAAAGTCACAAGTACAACACATGGAAGTTTTCCCCCTGAACCAGTTGAGAAGCAGTTGCTGATAGGATGCCCCCTCTCATCTGAATACTCTTGTGTGTATTTCCAACAAACATGGGCAATCTCCGACCACCCATAATACAGCCATCACTGTTGGGACATTAACGCATCCCTACCATAGAATCCTCAGACCCCATCAGAGATTCTGCCCTGGGCTAGAATCACATGTGGCATTTAATTGTGGAGGCTCCTTGGTCCCCCTCTTCCCCCCCACCCCCGCCCCCCACCACGGATGAGGGTGCTGAGCTCCCAGCTTCCTCTAGGTGGCATACAACTCTCTGAGGAAAGGAGGGAACCCTAGGTGAATTAATTCCAAGAGAAGGAAGGGTGATTTTAGACCGAGTAAGCCCTGTCTGTGGGGTAGAGTCCTCCAAAGGAGTCATCATTGCACCCCTGCTCCCACTAGAGGGGGAACCAGTATTCATTCATTCACTCATTCATTCGTTCATGGGTCAACAGGCATTTCTCAGTGCCTCCTCTGCTGATAGCTAAGGCTCAGCCTTCTGAAGGTCACAGCACAAAGAGCAAGGTCACTGGACTCAGAGGTCAGGACACCGAGGTTCAGGCCCAGCTTTTGCTCCTGATTTGCTGTGGGACTTTGAGCATCCCCCTGGGTTCCAGCAGTTTAAAAAATGCAGGTGTCAGCTTGGCTAGATTAGGGTTCTGTTTCATCACCCCATGCCCATCCCCCTGCATCTTGAACCCATCTCTAAATGCACCTGGCCCTCTGCTCCAGACCCCTCCTCTTTCCCATAAAAAAGCAACCAAGGTGTGGTAAGAAAGACCGCTCACAGGCAGGTGAGAATATAGTTTGAAAGGACCCGGGGGTGTTAGCATGGTGGGGGAGGGGCTAGCACCAAACAGAAAAATCTCTAGCCCCAGGGACGGGGAAGGGGGAGGGAGAAGGAGCTAGAAGGCTGGGGGGCTATCTTCCCCCACCCCTCTCCTAGAGCAGAATGGTGCCTCTGCCCCCGCTCTTCAACTTCTGTCTCCCGTGGCTGACTTAGCAGGGGTGTCTTGCCCACTTGGAAACTACAGCAAGGGGTATGACTGTCTGTTTTCAGATCCCCCCTTGGCCACAAACTGCATCCTCTACAGCAAATGACTTACTTTGCTGTGCCTCAGTTTCTTCATCTGTTAAATGGGTGCCAAACAAAGCCTTTCTCCTAGGGAGATGTAGCCACACTGTTGATTCAAATGCTTCCATACGCTTCTGTTCCTAAGAGCAGGACAGATGGAAGGAAGGTATGAGGAGTCTCAGAACCCTGACTCAAAACGAAGATCCTGTGGGGGAAAGGGGGCCCAAAGGGTGCTTATCACAGATGAGGAGCCTGTTGGTGCTTTCTGTGTCACCTCCACTACTAATTCTTCAGCCACAGACAGCAAACTCCCTGCAGTGTCCAAAGCACTGCCATATCCATGACCTCACCTGGTCTTCATCTCGATGGGCAGGGAAACTGAGGCTGGGGAAAGGAGGTGCGGCATCTGGCTAGCTGCAGAGTCAAGCTGTAGAAGAGAGAATCAGACAGTCCTGGATTTAAATCCTGCTCTGTCATGCTCAAGCTGTGTGACTTCAGGCAAATCACTTTACCTCTCTGAGTTTCAGCTTCTTCATTTATCCAATGGGGATAGCTGAAAATTGTTTTGAGGGTTATATTAAATATGTAGCATGAGAGGTAGGGTTTCATCTTGGTTTTGGTAATTTTCAGAGTGAGACAAACCTTTCCTGGTTCTAAGTGACCATCTTTGGGGAGTAGGATTTTTCTTTTTCTCATCCCACCTGTCTCTTCTCACCGATGTTTTCCCTGGCTCCTCCTCCTCCCCCATTGTCTCAAATCACAGTCTCTTCCTGATGACTTCCTGGTTCAGCTGTAAGCACCATGAAGTCAGGGATCCGGTGTGCCTGTCTTTAGTCCATCTGGGCTGCCGTAACAAAGTTCCGTGGACTGGGTGGCTTATAAACATCAGAAATTTATCTCTCGCAGTTCTGGCGGCCAGAAGTCCAAGGTCAGGTGCCAGCGTGGTCCGCTCTGGTGAGGACGCTCTTCCCAGATGCAGACTGCAGACTGCCAGCTTCTCGTTGTCTCCTCATGTGAGAGGGCTCTCTGGGGTCACTTTTGTAAGAACGCTCATCTCATTCATGAGGGCTCCGCTCTTGCGACCCAATCAGCTCCCCCAAACTCTACCTCCTGATACCATCACCTTGGGGATTAGGATCTCAACATACGGATTTTCGAGGACACAAACATTCTGTCCACAACATTTGCCATTGTGAGCCCAGCAGGTAGCACAGAGCCTTGCCCTGAGTAATGGTGGCATTTCAAGTGCTGGCCTGGCCACGTGCCAGTCCAGGCTCTTCTCCTCACAACCCTCCAAGGCAGAGGCCACTACTCTCACCCCCATCACACCGATGATGGGACTGCAGTTCAGAAAAGGGAAGTAACATGCCCAACAGAGACGGGTCTAGGCTGGGGCAAGAGAGGCACCCAGGGTGCACAAATTTAGGGACGCTCAGTCTCAGGGTCACACCTCCCTCAATTCCGAACGCTAGGCTCTCACTTCATGCTAGCCCTGCTGCACAGGGTCACACAGCTAGGAAGTGGGGATGCAGTGATTCGAACTCAGGCCTGCTTAATTCCAGGCCTCTTAACCACAGTGGGCTCAGCAACTGTTGGCTGTTTACAGAGCACGTGGTGCCTGGGAACACTGGCCACTAGATCCACGTGGCTATTACATGACTGTCAACGATTGCCTTCTAATCCTCAGTCCCTCCTTCTGACATCCAGCTTTAGGTTGCCCCCACCCACGTCCCACCAAAGCCAGCTTCTTGGGACCTTTCCTAGCTAGGCGGGGTGAGCTGTGCTAACCGTTTCCCAAGTTCTGTTACTCAATTTTTATCTTCCCTGCCAGGACCAACTCCCGTGTGCTATTACTGTGGCTGACATCTTGGCCAACTGCCCACACAAGCAGCAGAAACCTTCAGTCCTGCCCCAGAAGGCCCGAGAAATGTCTCTGTGCCCAGAGGTCTTTGAGAAAGCAAACCACTTCAAGGGGAGTTATGAGGGTGAGACTGCCCCCCACCTCCCTGATCCCCACCCACTACCCTGGGCCCTTCATCTGGACAATAACAGCTCCTGTCTCCAGAAACCATTCCCACAGGTCTCAGCTGAGTGGCAGGATTATACTACAGGGTGGCAATTAGCCTGATAAAGCGATGACCTCACCCTCTGCCTCTGGCCAGAGCAGAGAGACCAGCTAGCTGGAGCCTGCCCCTTAGAGGTTCTCCCTCGCCCCCCGCCAACAAACATGGGGACTGCCTTGCTGTACGTAGAGTTGGGGACCCTAGTTCAAGGCCTTGGGCAAGTCTCTTCCCCTGTCCAGGCCTCAGATTGCCCATCTGTGAAATGGAGCATGTTCTGACCTTCATGGGCTTGTGGGAAAGTAATAATAAGTAGACTAATAAGTAGAATAGAATAATAAGTGAGAAATTGCTTTGGCCTGGGACTTCTAACCACAAACAATCCTAGGACTTTTTCTGGAATATTCCTGAAGGAACAAATAAAAGGGCACCTGGCCAGGGAGTGAGAAGGACCTGAATTCTGAGTCCTGGCTCCCGTGTTCACCAGTTATAGGCTCCCAGGCAAGCTACCTCTGTTTCCTCCTCTGTAAGATGTGGCACAATGCCTGTGCCTTCCCCTCCTTGCATGTGGTTATGAGAAACAGGGACACGTGAGGCAGGAGAGCCAGCTGCTTAGGGTAACAGCTTTCAGGTCAAATAGACCTGGCTTCAAGTGCTGCCTCAGCCACTTGTTAGCTGTGTGCCCTTGGGTAAGTTACTTAACCTCTCTGAGCCTCTGTTTCCCAACCATTCAATGGACAGAATAATAGTTCCTACGTATAGGCCTGTCATGAGGATTAAATTAAACAAAGCAAGTAAAGTATTCGGCATGGTGCCCGGAAAATGGTGAAGGGACATGGGGACAGCTGTGTGATCTTGAGCATGTGTGTGACTCTTTCTGAATTTGGTCTCCTCACCTGAGAAGTGACAGCAAGACAGCACAGGCAAAGCTAAGAACAGCACACTAGGTTTCAAGAACATTCCGTGGAATGGCAGAAGGGCTCCAGCCATTCTCAACTCAGAGTCGGGTGTCACTCTGTACCTTGTATCCAAAGGCCTCTGTCCCTTCTCTGCTTAATGTAGAGGCAACGAGTGTCGGCCATGAAGCCAACTTAGCAGCTGTGTGACCCTGGTCAATTTAGTGAACCTCTCTGTGCCTCATTTTCCTCACCTGGAAAATGGGATAATAGTTCTCCCTAACTCACCCAGGTGTTTTGAGGACTAAACACATTAATGTTTTTAAAGCGATTGAAACAGTGCCTGACACCCAGTGTGTGCTCAATACACATTAGCTTGTATTTGTGTTATTTTGAAGTACCTGTTTCCCCCTCATCTCAAGTTGCCTTTGTAGCAGCTGGTGCTCGGCGAATTCCCTAGAAGTGCATGGAGAAGCCGCAGAGGGTCAGGGAGGAGCGTGAAGCCTGGCCCTGACCTTTACATATTCGGTGTCTCTGGCAAGTCCTCTCCCCATTCAGGGCCTGTTTCCTCAAGTGGGAGGATGAGAGGGCGAGACTGAGAACATTCCAGAATTCTAGGTCTCAGGGTGGCTTAGTCCCTGGCGAGGACTCCTGAGGGACTGTTTGCTCACTAGCCTCCAGGAGACCTGGCAGAACTGAGGTTCTTGCCTTGGTGGCCCCTTTGTCTCCTTCACTCCACAGCTCCAGCCCTGAGAGAAAGTGGACCGTGCCTGGGCCATCCCATGGGTGCAAAATCCCTCAAGCTCTCACACAGACAGATACAAACTGCACTTGACACATGGATGGGCGTGCAGGCATGCAGTCAGACAGCGCATGCCCCCCAACACCTCCCTGAGATGGCCACAGACAGGCCAGTCCCCCCCCAACCCCTTGATGTGGAAGGACTTGGCCTGGTGCTTTGCACATAGTGGCCCTAAGCAGATGTTTGTTGACTGACTAAACAAATGAAACCTTCCTGGAGGGGTGCCTGTCCTCAAACAGCCCCAGCCAGACCAGGGTTTCCAAGAGCACAGAATCTCAGCCACCGGAGGTACAGAGGATTTTAGATCGCTCTGGGTGAGCCCATTCTAACTCTGCTAGTTACACATTCACTGAAACATGCCTTAGATAAAATGCTACCAGTGGTTACAATGAAATGACAGAGTAATAGAAATTTTCCTTGGGGCGCCTGGTAGCTCGTTTGGTTGAGAGTCCACCTCTTCTTGATTTCGGCTCAGGCCATGATCTCATGGTTCACGAGTTCGAGTCCCATGTCAGACTCTGCGTTGACAGCATGGAGCCTGCTTGGGATTCTCTCTCCCCTCTCTCTCTCCCCATGCCCACATGCGTGCTCATTCTCTCTCTCTCAAAACAAACAAACAAACAAACAAACAAACATTTTTTAAAAATTCCTGATTTTTAGAAGCTTCGTTTCAAAACAAAACTTGTTTAATTAAAAAAAATCCTTTACATAAAAATTTTGCCAATAATGATACAGATGGAACTCAGACGTGGCTTCACCTCGGATGCCTAGGACTTGGGGCACTGCTGACACACTCACCATCCAGTCTATACCTCTCTTTACCATTTTACGAACAGGGAAGCTGAACTGGGGCTCAGCTCAGGGAAGGGTCTTTCCCAAGATAACATTTATTTGGATTCCCAGAGAACAGGGCTCTTGGTTTTGCCTCTGACTGACCTTGTGACAGTGCAGTTCATCCCTGGCCTCAGATTTCTCAAGTGTAAAATCAGGGAAATTTAGCCCCACACTGCTTGCCTCCCAAGGTGGCTGTGAAGATCTTGAGATGATGGGAGGCAAAGAGTAAGAAAGCACTTTGCAAACAGATTTAGGGCATTGCCTTAGTCAGAGGCAGAGCTGAGTCTAGAACTCAGCTCTCCTAGGCTCCCATTCAGGCCTTGCTCAGGGCAGGACACAGCATGGTGAAGGGAGACTGTAGGTTTGGGAGCCAGGCAGATAGGTGCCTAAGTTCAGTCTCTACCGGTTTCTTCTCTCCTTCAACGTTTTTTGAAAAGTTTATTTATTTATCTGAGAGAGAGTGAGAAGAGGAGGGGCAGAGAGAGAGAGGGAGAGAGAGACGATCCCAGGTGGGCTCTGTGCTGCCAGCACCAAGCCCGATGCGGGGCTCGAATTCACAAACTGAGATCATGACCTGAGCTGCAGCCATGAGTCAGACACTCAACCGACTGAACCACCCAGATGTCCCATAATTCCTTCAACATTTTTTTGAGTACTGAACACTCAAACAGTACTAAATACTAGGAAGACAATGGAGAGCTGAGGGAGGCAGGCATTAGTCAAAAAATTATACAAATAAATGTAATATTAAAAGTGCAGGAAGTGCAACACAGCATAGGTTCACAGTGTGGGAAGGCTATTTGTCAGGTAGGTCAGCACATGCTTCCCCAGGAATGATGCTCAGACTGAGGCTGAAGAAGTAGAGGACATAAAGTGACAAAGAGGCAGGAAAAGCATTGCAGGTAGAGGAAACGACCAGTGCAAAGGCCCTGGGGCAGGAGGGGCAGGTTCACTGGAGCGACTTTAACATGGCTAAAGTATGGAGTCCCAGGTGACGTGTCCTCAGCCAACTGAAGCTGGAAACCTGGCAGAGGCAAGCATGCAACATTCAAGGCCGGTTAGGATTTGGGCCATAATTGTAACAGCAGTGGGAATCCATTAAAGGCTTTTAAGCAGGGAGTGATATCCATTTTGATAAGCTCACTGGCTGCAAGTCAAGTGTGAAAGAAAAGAACATAAGAGAGGACTTCCTTTACAGAAACCAGAACATACAATCAAGTCCCTAAAATAAGATCGTTGTAGTATTGGGAAAGGCACAGGCAAACAGACCCATGGAACGTGACAAATGATCCAGAATTAGATTCCAGGATACAGATGTTAACATTTGACAAAAGAGATACCTCATGTCAGTGGGAAAAGGATAGTTTATTTCCCAAATGGTGCAGGCCCCAAAATACAACGCCCCAGAATAAATAAAAGTGAATCCCCATCTTACACCGTAAAATGCTATATTTCAAAATGGATCAAATATTTAAATGTGAGAGTTAAAATATTGCAAGAGATTCTAGGAGCCTGCATGTGTGAGTAGAGCAGGAGTCAGCAAACTTCTGTCCATGGGCCAAATCCAGCTGGCTGCCTTCTGTTTTGCTTTGCTTTATTTTGTTTTGTTTTGTTTTTCATAACAGCTTTATTGAGATATAATTCACATACCATATAATATACCCGTTTAAAGTGTACAGTTACATGGCTTTTAGTATATTCACATACCTGTGCAACCATCACCAAAGTCAATTCTAGAACATTTTCATAACCTCAAAAAGAAACCCCATACCCATTGGCTATCAACCCCCTATCTCCTATCCTCCCCCTACCCCCTGGCAACCACTGATCTTTCTGTCTCTATGGATTTGCCTCTTCTAGACATTTCACAAAAATACAATCTAACAATAGGTGAGCTTTGGTATCTGGCTTCTTTCACTCATAATGTTTTCAAGGTTTATCCATGTTGTAGCATGTATCGGTATTTCATTCATTTTTATAGGTGTATGGCTATACCACATTTTTTGATCCTTCATCAGTTCCAGTGATCGCCATCCGTTGATCGACATTTGGGTTGTTTCTGCCTTTTGGCTATCGTGATTAGTGATGCTATGAACTCCCTGTACAAGTTTCTGTGTGGACTTATGCTTTCGTCTCTCTTGGGTAGATACCTAGAGTGGGATTGCTAATGCCTATCTTTGTAAATAATGTTTCATTGGAATACTTTTCTTAACATATTGTCTATGGCTGCTTTCTTGCTATAATGGCAGTGTTAAGCATTGCAACAGAGAACATATGCCCTGGGAAGTCTGTCCTTTTACAGAAAAAGTTACCAACTCCTGATACGGAGGCAGAGGAAACCTTACATTTCAAGGCCGAAAGTGAAAAGGATGTTTTGTTTAATGTTTCTTTATTTCTGAGACAGAGAGAGACAAAGCAGGAGTGGGGGAGGGGCAGAGAGAGAGGGAGACACAGAATCAGAAGCAGGCTCCAGGCTCTGAGATGTCAGCACAGAGCCCGACGCGGGGCTCGAACTCACAAACCGTGAGATCATGACCTGAGCTGAAGTCAGTAGCTCAACTGACTGAGCCACCCAGGCGCCCCAGGAAGCTATTTTTTTTCATGTGTGTGTATTCATATAGATTTGCAATCTTTATTTAGTATGGCAAAAGATACTAAAAGTCATTAGGCAAAAAATAGAGCTTGAAAAAAAATAACTCGAGGGGCACCTGGGTGGTTGAATATTCCACTGACTCTTAAGTTCAGCTCATGATGTCACAGTTTGTGAGTTTGAGCCCCATGTCGGGTTCTGTGCTGATGCTGGATGAAATCTATTTCTGATCACTTCAAGGTGTTTATGTAAACTATATGTATATACATATGCATGTGTTATGGGCAAATGCATAAAGAAGTTAACAGGTTTGTAAAACAAAAAGTCAGCAGTAGGACAGACCTGCAGGGGTCACAGAGGTGGCAGGGAGACCAGCTGGGAGCCTGTGGCGTCTTTCCAGGCAAGAGGCAATGGGAGCTCAGGCCAGCGTGGTGGCAGTGGGCATGGAGGGGAAAGAATGGGTTTGAAAAGCACTGCAGATCAAATGGTCTAGATGGGGAATGGTGAGCTTAAATTCCTGTTTCCTCATCTATAAACTGGGTAAAATGATACCCCCTATTTATCAGCATTATGAGGATGATATAAAGTCATATATGAAATGTCCAGTGAAGTGTATGCCCGTCACTGCTTCACCCAGTAAGAGTCCCCCAGGAGCCAGCCACCTAAAGGCCAGAGCCTGCCTGGTGGGGTGTCACCATGACCCCACAGACCACATGCTCTATGCGTTACCCAGTGGAGGCTAAAGTCTGGGACGTTCTGGGCATCAGGGCGAGGTGGGGTTGTTGGAGAAGGTCCAGGGCTGGATGGAAAAGGAGGCTCACATATCTTTGCTGTTACAGTAGAGGTGAAGTGGCTCTCCAGAGGAGAGTCCTCTCCAAGGTCAGAGGCACCTGAAGGCAGGGAATTCAGATCCCAGGGGCCCACGACATAGCCTCTTGTCTCCGTGCCCTGATTTGGGCATTAGAACTGCACCTGTCAGTTCAGTTACTGAGTGCCCACTGTGTGTAAGAAAGTCCCTCAGAGAGTTTTCTTTAACAGAAAAAAAATCGAGGTGAGGAAAAGAGCCCCAGAAATCCATAAATACCAAATAGTGGTGATCAAGCCAAATGAACTGAGCAGATAGTGGGTTATGGGATTCCAAAAGACGGAGAATCCCACTTATATTAAAGAGTGCTCTTAGAAGGCTTTTGGGAGGAAGTGGCTTTTGAAGAAGAGGAGGTTGGAAATGTAGAAGAGGGCAGATTTTTTTTTTTTTTTTGGCAGATTTCTTTTTTAATCTTCCCTTTTATTTTTGAAGGAAATTCTTCCCATTCTTAATGGATCAGCTCAAAAGCTGCCTTCCTGCTTACTGGATCCTGCTGGTTGGAATTATTCATGTTTTCCTAGTGCCCCCATTAACAGAGCTTTCTCAACAACGCAAACTGTGTGCTTTTGGCTAGGCATCTTCCTGTCCAGCTGGGAGGTTTGAGCAGCTTGAGGGCAGGGGCAGTGTCTTCAGTGTTATTTCCCTAGAGCCACGTGGTGCCCCTGCCCTTAGGATTCCAAACACGGTGTTGAATAAGGGAAGCGTAAGCAGTCTTGCAGCTAGTATTCATTTGACCCCCCAAGTTCTTGGAGAAATCCATACTTTCCTCTATTTAAGAACCCAGCAAGCATTTCCCAGTATCTTTATTTCCTAAATCAGACCATGAAAATATGTTTCTGAGAAACAAGGAATAGGAGCCAGTGTATTAAGCCTTTACCAGACATCCGGCACTGTACAAAGTGCTTTACAGATCTCATCCATATAACCCTCAAAGCCGTTCTTTAAGAAGAAGCTTTTGCCTATGCCCATTTCACAACTGAGAAAAAAACTGAGGTAAGTAAGCCCAGAAATTTCTATGGTCATGGCAGAGGTAAGATCAGAACCCCAAACACTTGGGTGCTGTCCCTCACATATATATAGGACTCTGTGTCCGTGCACATGCATGAAGAGTTCCCCAATTTGTAAAATTAGGGATTGGTCTCGATGACCTTGGACAGCAACTTGTGCCCTGAAAAGCCAAGGATTCAATTCCATGAATACAAAGATGGTCACTTAAACTTGACTCTCAGGTGTGATTCCCCACTGGGCAGTTGAGAAAACAGCCTTGGTAAGGCTCTGTGGCTGGCACAAGCCCTCGGGCTTCTTGGTAGTGTGGGGCCAGGTGCAGGACCTGCCTTTTCTGCTCCTTGGCCCATTCTCTTTCCCCCAGTGCTTTGTTTGGCATCTTCCAGCCACCCTTAGTGTGGTCCATGAGATGGCTATGATCTGCTCTTGGGGTCTTGGAGGAGATGTGGGCCATTCTTCATTACATGCATGTATGATCCCTTTTTTTTTTTTTTTTTTTTTTTTTAAATAACACTGAGTGCCATGGGCCAGGCACTGTGCAAAACACTTCACAGGCAGTGTGCTTTACCATTCACTAAAATCCCATGGGGTAGGCATTTATGTTATTCCCAGTGAATACACAGGGTGCTGAGGCTTGGAGGGGTTGAGTGGCTTCCCCAGCTTACTTAAGTAGGGAGAAGAGCTGGGATTTGATCTCAGGTCTGCCTGATCCAGAGATACTCACAGCCACAGCTGGGTCAAGGCCTCCGCTAAGGGTCTGAGTGGTAGAGAGCATGCTTTTGCAAACTCACACTGGGGCCTTGGAATTTAAACATCTATCCTTGTGCCCAAAGCCTTGGGGGTGAGACACTGCTCTTTGTGGCAACTCCAGGTCCTGAGGAGTATTTTATGGGAGGAGGACAGTGAATAGGTGAGTAGAGTAGGAGACAGCAATAGATGTAAAGGTTGCTAGCACTTAATAAATATTCCATTCCTTCCTTCCTTTCTCCCCTCCCTCTTTCCCCTGGATGATTAAGAGCCAGACTTTGAAGTCAGGCTGACCTGACTTAAAATGCTGGTCGAGCAACTGACTAGCTATGTGGTCTTGGACAAGCCACTTAACCTCAGCTTCAGCTCCCTCATCTGCAAAATCGGGACAGTGACAGACACCACCTCATTGTTACGTGAATCGGGAAATCTGAATAATGGGCTTAGCCAAGGGCTGAGTGCAGAGTAAATGCTCATTAAATAGGCAGCTCCCAGTCCAGCCCCTAAATGGCTGCATGACCTTGGGTAAGACCCTTCCTCTATGGGCCTCAACTTCCCAATTTGTATAATAAACATGTTCCACCAGGTCAGTGGTTCCCAAATTGTGGTACACTAGTGGTAAGCTAGATAATTTTATATAACACAAAGTGAACATTTGTTGTTTTACCTTGTGAATATATTTTAATGTAGAAAAGAATTAAACTAAGATACCAAATACCTGATTTCATGGATATTGTCTGGATTGAAGCTAAGTAAAAAAAAAAAAAAAAAAAAAAAAAAGGTACTGATTTAAAGTAAATGCCATTAAATAAATAATAGATCAGGTGGTACCAGGATATGGCAGAAATTGAGAAGGTGGTCCTTGAACAGCTGGGCGTGGGGAAGTCTAAACTAGACGATCTGGCTTTGATTATATGGCTGCCCAGAGAAACTCAGGCTCATGATTGACTTGCCAGAGGGATACCTTTTCCCCCCCTATATTTTTAAGTGGCCAGGTTGCTGTAAGCCCCGTTGCCAGCAGTTTGGGCTAATGCCCTTTCAGTACGCAGCACAAAAATAATATAAATAACTCATCCTAGGACTTCAAACATGCCACCTCAGATGTATGGTGGGAGATTACAGGTTCCCAGGACGCAGCCCCTCCATCATTCCCCTGGCTTAGAAACTTGCTGGAGAGCAGACATCAATGCTTTGGTTTTATGGGCAGCCGGGCCACGTGACTAGGCCCCAAATCCTTTGCTTTATGGGTTGTTTACACATTCCTGGTGAGAAACGGTTTACATTCTGGGCCCTGAGCACACTCCTAAATCAGCTGCCGGGTTCTTGCAGATGGAGGTGAAAGAGACCTGTGTGTCGGTGGGCACCAGGAGGCAGGCTAGAGGAGGCCTGGGGAGGGGGCCCCTCCGCTTCCTGTCTGTGGCACCTGGAACCTATTTCTGAGTCAGTGGGGGGCGCTGTGCAAGGGCCCGAAGTGGGGAGGACCCCGAGGGGGTTCCAGATGCACAGTTACTCCAGGTGTGCTGGGCTCTCACTCCATCCGGGCACTTGGCACGCATTAGCTCACTAGGTTCTCACAGCCCTGGGAGGTAGGAATCCTTCTCGTTTTCAGATGAGGTAGAGGCTCAGAGACGAGAAGTGTCCTGTTCCCTATTACACAGCTGGGGAGTGTCAGGGAAGGATTCAAACCCACTCTGACGGAGGCGAAGGCTGAGGTCTCACCGCCGTACTTTCTTGTCACTAGGGCTCCATAGAAACCATTTGGGCTGGAATTTAGGAGGTGTCTCCTGGCTCGGGGAGGGAGGATTAGGAGATGACAATTTCTGTCTGGGTTTTGCTGCTGACTTAGCTAAGTCACCGTCTGAGAATCCCACGTCACAGAGTTGACCTTATGACCAACGCACAAGATGCCCTGGGAATCATCTGGGCAAGTTCAGGACATCCGGTGGGCCCCTGCTTGCCCCTCCCACTCCACCCCTCTCCTTCCTTCCTCCCTCCTTCCTCTACCTTCTTCCAGGCCCCTTCTCCTATCCCCCTGCACCCTGAAACAGCCCTCAGTGTCTATGGGTTTCTCTTGTATCTACCTCCTTGTGGTTTGTACCCACCGGCCCCCGCTCTGGCGTTGGCAGCTGCATGGGCTGCTCCCAGGAAGGTGCCCGGATGTTGGGGGCGCCTCTCAGCTCCAAGCCTTCTCCAAGCCACCCCAGTGCCTTCAGGAATTCCCCACGTGACGTCATCTCAAGCCTCTTCCTCCTCTTGGCTGCTGCCTTTTGAGCTCAGGGCAGGAAGGTGACCCAAAGCTCAAGAGGGAAGGTAGCTAGCAGCCTGGGTTAAGGAATCTCCTTCTCCCTCTGGATTGAGAGGCAATTAGGTCTTGCCGAAATCCTGCGGGCTCTGTGCTAAGGAAGACGTGGATTACAGTCCCGTCCAACATTGGATCACCTCACTCAAAGCGGTAACATTTCAGCCTCTGCTTTCTCCTTTGTAAAATGGTAGTGATGATTGCAGTAGACAGCTGGGGTTTTTTCCTACCCAGCAGCCTCACCCCCAAACCCGGCCCGGTACCCCCAGTGTCCTGCAGGGCACCACTCCTCTACCACCCTCAGCCCAAGCGGTTTGGCCCAAATTCCACGCTTGACTCAAAAGACTCAGCGGCTCAGCCCTCCCCTTACGCCTCCCTCCGGTGATTGGTCCAGGGATGCGCATGTGGCCCAACTCCAGCCAATCAGAGTCCAGATGGGAGAGACTCCTGCCTTCTCTTTTCAGTAGGTGTAAGGCTGTGAAGGACATGTGATAATCTCTTTTGTTGTCTTGCTACTATGGAGGTAAAGCATGTCTGAGAAGGGAGCACCCCACGTTGCAGAACCAGGCCAGGAGACAGCAGTATTATTTGAGTGCCTTCGTTAAGCCGTGGCTGAACTAGATTCTTTTGACTTTCCAGGTACCAATAAATTCCCTGCGGAAGTTTAATGACAATAAGTGGGGAAGGAGAAACTCAATTGGGTTGCGAAGAGAATGGCCTTGCTTCCTTTGGGGAAGCAGTTGGCCTCCCTGCACGATAGGGTACCGGCCCCTCAAATCCCTTCCTGGAGATACAGGTGGGAAGGTGTCCCCCGACACCAGTGCCCAGCCTCTTAGCACCCTCCGTGCTCACCTCCAGCTCCCCCCACTCTGCTCTCTCTCCGTGGCCCTCTTAGGTGTTAAATGGGGAGAATTTCAGTCCAGAGTGAATGTTTACAGCTTACTTGAAACCCTTAAAAATAAAAATTCATCATAAACTGACAGATCCTTAAATTTAACTGCGCAAACAGTGCCACTATAATATTTAAAGCTCCGCTTGAATGGCCACTCTATCAAAACCACATGGGCTCCCACCTGGCCCTCTCCCTTCCACTGTTGAATTTGAGGAAATGCTGGCAGTATGTTTATTTGGGCTGAAGGCACAGACCCTCCTTGCTTTGGGTTAACCATTTTTACAGGACTGTTCATATTCCATGGTGGACGGCCCTAAGTCTTGGGCCTCAAGGTTCTGAGTTTCTTCCCCTGCATTCATACAGAGGAAGCATAGCAAACAGTTGATGGTGTGGGCTTCAGGCTTGCAGGGTTGGAATCTTGGTTCTGCAGGTGACTAGCTTTGTGACATTCAGAATGATACCTGATGGCTCTGTGCCTTAATTTCTCCGTTAATGGGGAGTGATGACAATTCCTCCTTCTTGTGAAGACTAAATGAGTTAATTTATGTAACACACAATCCTAACTGGAATATAGTATGTCCTCAATAAACATGTTCGTGTGTATGTGACCTCAGATGCAGAGGGTTGAGTTAATACAACTTCTCACCATCCAGTTGATTGCAGATTGCTATCAACTCATCTCACACATAATACTATCCTGAATATAATAGAATATGTTCTTTATGGACTTCACTGGAATCTATAGCTAGGAATAGAATGGCCAGATAATATATATGCGTATGCCCAATTTGACTGACAACTGTAAACTACTAACTCCTATCCTTGGCTAATTTTCTCCTAAGGCTATTTTCTGGTTCATTGTCAAGAGTTCGCTTTTATTCTTGTTAGTTTTGGGCAGTGCAAATTACCTTCCTTCATCTGTCATCCCTTTACTATATCTACATTATTCTCCATTTTAAAAATCTTTAATTTTGATAGATCCAGACCCTTTTACCTTATGTGGAGTGTTTTTTAGCTTTACAGAATTTTTGTTTCGAGTTATGACGTGTGCACGAAAATGCACCGAGTTTAAGTTGGGTGAGTTTGGACAAGTATATTATTCACTGATGTAACACTACCACAGTAAAGATGTAAAACTTTTCCATCACTCAAGTCAGTCTCCTACAAAAGGCAAATGCCTTCCTAATTTTCATCACCACAGATTAGTTTCTCCTGTACTAAAGCTTCATCTAATAAATAGGATCACAGATGTACTTTTATGGCTGCCTTCTTCACTCAGAGCGTTTTTCAGACTCACTTATACCATTGCATGTATCAGTAACTTGCTCTTTTTTATTGCTGGATAGCATACCATTGTAAGAAGTTGTTTATCCATTTGCCTAATTATGGACATTAAGGCTTCTCCATCTTTTGGCTATTGGAATAAAACTGCTGTAAATATTCACACAAATTTATACACATATATAACGCATATTTTCATTTCATTCCTAGGAAAATAATTGCTAGGTTATAGGGTAGATGTATTTTACCTTCAAAAGAAACTGCCAAAGAATTTTCCAAAGTGGTTTTACCATTTTACAGTCCAACCAGAAATGTAAGATCCACATCCTCACCAACGCTTGATGTTGTCTGTGTTTTTAATTTTAGCCATTCTGGTATATAGTGAGTATTTCAGATTGGCTTTAATTTGCTTTTCCCTATATCTTATGATGTCGAGCACCTTTTCATGGGCTTATTGGCCATTTCTATATCCCTTGTAGCGTATCTATACAACTCTTTTGTCTTTTTGTATTAAATTGGGTTGTTCTTTTCATTGTTGAGTTGTTAAGAGTTCCTATATATTCTGGATGCAATTCCTCTGATGTGTGTGTGTGTGTGTGTGTGTGTGTGTGTGTGTGTGTGTATGCATATATATTTTTTCTCTTATCTATGCCTTATCTTTTCATCATTAAATGATGTCTTTTGATGATCAGAAGTTCATTTTTGATGAAGTCTAACTTATCAAATTTTTAACAGACTATTCTTTTAAGAGCAGTTTTTGGTGCATAGCAAAGTTGAGTGGAAATTTACAGAGTTCCCACATAGTCTCTGCCCCAACACATGCATAACCTATTGAGATCTCCCCAAGAAATATTTGTCTACCCCAAGGTTGAAAATTTTCTCCTGTTTGCTTCTGGATGGTTTATGATTTTAACTTTTGCATTTAGATCCTTGATTCTTCTGGACTTGATTTTGGAGTATAGTATGAGGTAGGGATTCAGATTCATTTTCTTTTCACACATACATCTAGTTGTTCTAACACAATTCATTGAAAAGTGGTTTCTTTCCCCCGTTGAATTGCTGTGGAACTTTTGCTGATAATCAACTGACCATATATTTGTGTCAGTTTATTTCCAGACACTATTTTATTTTATTGATGTATATATCTCATCTTAGGCCACTACCACATGGCCTTGATTATTGCAGCTTTATAGTGAGTCTTGAAATCAGGTAGGATAAGTCTTTCAACTTTGTTGCCTTTTTTGAAGATTGATTTGAATATTTAAGGTTGTTTACATTTCCATATAAATTTAAAAATTAAATTGTACTTCAAGAAACTCTTGCTATAGGGGCGCCTGGGTGGCTCAGTCGGTTAAGCGGCCGACTTCAGCTCAGGTCACGATCTCGCGGTCCGTGAGTTCGAGCCCCGCGTCGGGCTTTGGGCTGATGGCTCAGAGCCCAGAGCCTGCTTCCGATTCTGTGTCTCCCTCTCTCTCTGCCCCTCCCCCGTTCATGCTCTGTCTCTCTCTGTCTCAAAAATAAATAAAACGTTAAAAAAAATTAAAAAAAAAAAAGAAACTCTTGCTATAATTTTTTAAACAATTTTTTTAATTGAAGTAAAGTTGACACACAATGTTACATTAGTTTCAGGTGTACAACGTAGTGATTTGACTATTTTACAGGTTATGCTATGCTCACCACAAATGTAGCTACCACCTGTCACCATACAATGCTATTGCAATACCATGGGCCATATTCCCTACATTGTAACTTTCATCCCCGTGACCTATTTATTCCATCACTGGAAGCCTGAACCTCTCACTCCCCTTCACCCGTGTTGCCCACCCTTCTATTCCCTCTGCTTTGGCAACCACCAGTTTGTTCTCTATATTTATAGGTCTGTTTCTGCTTGTTTTGTTTTTTTTAGATTCCAAATATAAGTAAAATCATACGGTATTTGTCTTTGTCTGACTTGTTTCACTTAGCATTTAATACCCTCTGGGTCCATCCCTGTTGTTGCAGACAGCAAGATCTCATTCTTTTTTTTTTTTTATGTCTGAGTAATATTCCATTCTATATATAGAGAATACACACACACACACACACACACACACACACACCACAGTTTTTTTTTTAAAGCCTACTTATTTATTTTGGGGGTGGAGGGAGGGGCAGAGAAAGAGAAGGAGAGAGAGAGAATCCCAAGCAGGCTTCACACTGTCAGTGCAGAGCCCAATGCGGGGCTCAAACTAACAAACCATGAGATCATGAACTGAGCTGAGATCAAGAGTCAGACATTTAACTGACTGAGCCACCGAGGCACCCCCACAGCTTCTTTATCTATTATTCAATCAGTGGATACTTGGGTTGCTCCTGTATCTTGGCTGTTGTAAATAATGCTGCAATAAACATAAGGGTGCATGTATCTTTCAAGTTAGTGTTTACATTTTCTTTGGGTAAATAGTCAGTACTAGAATTACTGGATTGTATGGTATTTCTATTTTTAACTTTTTGAGGAACCTCCATACTATTTTTCCACAGTGGTTGCACCAATTTACATTCCCAACAATAACTCACAAGGCTTCTCCTTTCTCTATGTCCTTGCCAACACTTGTTATTTCTTGTCTTTTTGAAACTAGCCATTCTGACACATGTGAGGTGATATTTCACTGTGGTTTTGATTTGCATTTCCCTGATGACTAGTGATGTTAAGCATCTTTTCATGTGTTGGCCATCTGTATGTCTTCTTTAGAAAAATGTCTATTTACGTCTTCTTCCCATTTTAATAGGATCATTTTGAGGCTTTTGGTGTTGAGTCATGTAAGTTCTTTATATATTTTTAATATTAACCCCTTATCAGATACATCATTTGCAAATACCTTCTCCTATTCAGTAGATTGCTTTTTCATTTTGTTAATGGTTTCCTTCACTGTGCAGAAGCCTTTTATTTTGATGTGATCCCAGTAGTTTATTTTTGCTTTTGTTTCCCTTGCCTGTAGAGACAGATCTAAAAAACGTTGCTAAGGCCAATGGCATATAGATAACTGCCTATGTTTTCTTAAGAGTTTTATGGTTTCAGTTCTCACATATTAGATCTTTAATATTTTGCAGTACTTTTGAATGAGATTATGTTGAATCTATACATAAATTTGGAAAGAATTAATATCTCAACAGTATTGAATCTTCTAATCTATGAACATAGCAAAGAGTTCCGTTTGTTTAGGTCTTTTTAATGTATTTTATCAATATTTTGTAGCTTTTGGTATAGAAGTAGTATACATCTTTTAACAAAATTATTTCTAAGAATTTTATGGATTTTAGAGTTATTGTAATTATATTATTTTTATTTAATTTTTAAACTGTTCAAGCTACCATAGAGATAAAAATTGATAAAAATTTTTTTCAATGTTTATTCATTTTTGAGAGACAGAGAAAGAGCACAATTGGGGGAGGGGCACAGAAAGAAAGGGAGACACAGGATCCGAAGCAGGCTCCAGGCTCTGAACTGTCAGCACAGAGCCCCAAACGGGACTGGAATTCATGAACTGGGAGATCATGCCCTGAGCTGAAGTCAGACACTTAATGGACTGACTGACACCCCTGGGCACCCCTAAAAATTGATTTTTTAAAATATTGACCTTGTGTCCTGAGTTTAGTAGTTTCTATTGTAGATTTCTTAAGTTTTTCCACACACAATCGTATAATCTGTGAAAAAAGACAATTTTAATTCTTTTCCAAGCTGTATTCCTTTCATTAATTTTTCTTTTATCATTGCAGTGACTAAAATAAACACTTCGATGTTGAATAGAAATACTGAAAGGAGACAATATGTTGGCTTCATTCTTAATCACTTCCCAGCGACTGTCGTCTTTGTTACCACTTATGAATGGCATTATATTTTTAAACTGTATTTTCTAGTTGACTATTGCTGGCATGGGGAGATGTTAATTTTTGTAGGTGGAATTGATTTTTCTAAGTCAATAAACATAGTCACTGCAAGGGCGCTTGCAGCCTGTGCCTCCCTCTCCCTCTGTGTCTCCCTCACTCTCTGCCCCTCCCCCACTCACACCCTGTCTCTCAAAAATAAACGCTAAAAAACTTTTTAAAAATACGTAGTCACTACAAATGGTGATAGTTTTATCTTTTCCCTTTCAATCCTTCTTCTCTTAATTCTTCATCTTCTCTTAGAGTTTTGGCCAGTTCCTCCAGTACACATCTAAGAACCACTCTTGTGAAACAGGAAGGATTTGAAGCCGTTTTTATATCTGTTTTTGTTTGTTTATTTCAAGTTCTTATTTAAATTCCAGTTAACCTATAGGGTAACATTAGTTTCAGGTATAATTCAGAGTATAATTTAGTGATTCATCACTTATGTATAACACCCAGTGCTCATCACAACAAGTATCCTCCTTAATACCCATCACCCGTTTAACCCATCCCCCCACCTACCTCCCCAAAGCTGTTTTTATTTCTATTTTTAAATATGAGGAAACTGAGGCCCAGGGAAGTCAAGTTATTTGTCCAAGAACTCATAAATACGTGCTGTTTAAAAAGTATAAATGGGGTGCCTGGGTGGCTCAGTCGGTGAAGCGTTGGACTTTAGCTCAGGTCATGATCTCGCAGTCCGTGAGTTCAAGCCCCACATCCGACTCTCTTCTGTCAGCACAGAGCCAGCTTGGAATCCTCTGTCTCTCTCTCTGACCCTCCCCTGCTTACATTCTCCCTGTCTCTCAAAAATGAACAAACATTAAAAAAAATTAAAAAAAAAAGTATAAATGTAGTTTAAAAAATAAATAGTCCAAATTCCTTGAAGCAAAGTTAGAAAATAGAGACAAAAGGAAATAAAATACACATATAGTGGTCATCCAAAGACTAAGTGCCATTAATATTTTAGATTATAGCTTTTCAGACTGTTGACAATAAAATATATTTTACTTAAACACGATTAGACAGTAATGCTGTTTTGTAATGTGTTTTTCCACTGAGCAATTATCAGAAACATATTTTCAAGTCAATGAATACATTTAATGTTTGCATAGTATTCCATCTGATGGCTGTAACATAGTTTAGATAAACATTCCACAATTAGGGGGAAGGGCGAGACACCTACTTTGGTTTCAGTTTTTCACTCTTATAAACAACACTGCGAAGAATTTCATTGTGACTAAATTTTTACCCCAAATCTAGGATATGTTCTTTAGTACAAATTCTTGAAAGTGGAATTGCTAAGTCAAAGGCCCTTGATGTTCAGGCCCTTGATATCTGTTGGTAACACACGACTTTTAACGGGTATGTAACAGATAATTCCATGTTGACATTTTTTTCCACTTCCCCTCATATAGGATCCACTAATCTTCTCACTGTCTCTACCCATCGTCTCCCATTTTCTAACTGGAAAATCCCAAGCCTGATCTTGCCTCAACCTCATCGTAATCATTCAACAACATCCAATGGTTACGTATTGAATACCTACTATTTTCCAAGTTCTGGAGATACATGCTCATGGAGCCTATGTTCTAGTGGGGAGAGACAGATAATAAACATAACAAATAGGTAGTTTATAGGGCCTGGTCAAAGATGCTGAGTGATTGGGGAAAAGAAGACTAGAGGCAGATGATGGGGACCAGGAGTAGTAGTGAGAGATGGGGAAATAGTTTGCAGTCTTACAAAGGAGGGTCAGAGTAGGTCTCTGAGCAGGATTAGACTTGATTAGAGGTGAAGGAGACAGGAGGAAGAACATTCCACGCGGAGGGATGGGCAAAGGCCCTAAAGCAGGAACTCCCCCTACCTATCAAAGAAGAGTGAAGTCAGAGTGGCTGCAGCAGAGTGAGGAGTGGGAAAAATAGGTCAAGGGGGCATGGGGGGGATGCTAGGTTATACAGGAACTTGTGAGGTTATGTAAAGACTTTGGCCTTTGCTCTTTGAAGATTTTGAGCACAGGAGTGACATGGTGTGACTTTCAATTTATAAGAATCACTCTGATTGTTAAGAACAGACAATAGAAGCTGGAAGACCACCTAGGAATCTCCTGCATTAATCTAGCCGAGGGGTGATAGTGGTTCGGACCAGGGGTGGCCTGTGGAGGTTGGAAGAAATGGTCAGGCTGTGCAGGTCTGAAGGAAAGCCGATATTTACTGTGGAATGCGTGACTATCTTCTGTTGGTCCCTCTGGATTCAGCTTCTGGCTCTCCCCATGGTCCTCTGTGCCCTGAGAGGCTGACCTGTATGAACTGCGTCAAGTCTCGTTGCCTTCTATTTCCCGTTGGATTTGGCTGAAAGGAGTATTGGCTGGGGGTCTGAGGGAAGGAGGAGCGTGAGGCTGGGCATATTTCCTCAAGTCCCTCCTTGCTGGCTTGGCTGCACCTTCTACAAATGGCTGCAGCTCGAAGCAGCTCCCTTTGCCCCCCAGACCTAGGTGGTAACAGCCTGCTTCTCTGCCAGCCCCAGAGTCTTGCACTATGACTGTTGCTTTTCCAACACCCCGCCCATAAATTTATGGATAATCTCTTTCTTAAATTCTCCTCAAAACACCCAATTTAAGTGTGCCATCTGTTTGTTGCAGGGACAGGAGGCAGGTCATGAATGAAAGTGGAGTTGGCTTCAAGACCCAAGGTCCACGAGGTTCTCCCTTTACATACGACTCTGTGCCCCAAACCTGGCCGAGGTGGTTTTGGGGCCTTCATTCTCCTTGGAAGTAACCACATTGCATACAGCTTCAAAAAATTGGAAGGTAACGGTAAAAATGGTCATATTCTCCCACCGGCCCCAGATCTCCAGACAAGGGCTGGTATGGAAAGAGCACTGGACAAGGAATCAAGAGGCTCCCTGGTCTGGTTTCTGTGGATTAACTCCCTGAACAACCATTAACAGGTCACTTGATGACTCAGAGCCTCAGTTTCCTCATCTATAAAATTGGCAATAATGAAACCAAACTCAAAGAATTGTGGGTAAAGATCAAATAACAATGCCTGCCTCAACATCATGTGATCTAGCCTGTGAGCTGGGAGGCAAAAAGCCACAGTTTGTATTCTGACCTTGTGGTTTACAAGCTGCATGACCTTGAGGAAGTTTCCAGCCTCAGTTTTCTCACCTATGAAATGAAAATAGTATTAACATCTCCTGCAGAGCCTGGCAAGTAAGCTTTCAATAAGTGTTACATAGCTGACAAATATTAAATTGTTTCCTTCGCCCCCCCCCCACCATCTGTGAAATGGACTCAAACTTAAAAAAAAATATTTTTAATGTTGATTTATTATTTTGAGACAGAGGGAGAGAGACAGAGCATGAGTGGGGGAGGGGCAGAGAGAGGGAGACACAGAATCTGAAGCAGGCTCCAGGCTCTGAGCTGTCAGCACAGAGCCCAACGCAGGGCTCGAACCCACAGACCATGAGATCATGACCTGAGCTGAAGTCAGACACTTAACCGACTGAGCCACCCAGGCGCCCCTGGACTTGATCTTTTTAGTACATAAGATAACTTTCTTTTACTGATTGTGGTTTTCCCTCCCCATAATATGTGGGCAAGATTCATCCATTTTGACATGTGTGGGTCTTGTTTATTAGTTCTTACTGCTGTATGGCATTACATTGTATGAATTTGCCACAACTTATTCATCCATTCTCTCATGGATGGACATTTCCATTGTTTTCCACCTCAGGGGGGCCATAAATAACGCTGCTCTGAAACCCTGGTGATGGCCTCCTTGTGCCCACATCCAGGTTTCCAAGTCTGAATGAGTGTCTTTGCAGTCCGGCCATATGCGGGTATGAGCCCAGTTGAGAAGGGGGAAGCGGAGGGTGCAGGGAGGGGCTGGCCTGGGGTCAGGATGGGGGTGGGAAGGAGGCATGGGGGAGCTGACTCTTATTTAACAGGTTTTGAAGGCTTTGTAAGTAACAGCTCTTAAAACACAATATTTTGAAGATTTAACTGTAAATGAACAGAGCCATATGGATTACATTTGCCTTAAATTACACAGGATTTAAAGCGGGGCTTAGTGCTCCAGGGCAAAGGTACAGGCGTTTCATGGCTTGCCTCCTTTGCTTGCCAAGGACCTGGATTTCCCCCACCGTCCAGAGCTCTGGCTGTGGAGCAGGGCAAACACTAACTGCCCAGGTGCCCTGGCCACAGTCCGGGATACAACGGAGCCTCAAAGCCTGGGCCCCAGGATGTCCTAGTCCTAGTTCTTGCTCTGCCCCTGCTTTGCTGTGTGGCCTTGGGCCAGAGGCTCTGCTTCTCTGGACTTTAGTTTCCTTCTTTGTAAAATGAGATGTCTAGGAGGTGGTATAACGGTGATTAATCAGAGTGATTAAGATCTGGGTTTGAAACCATCCTTTAACCACTTTCTGGCTGTGAGACCTTGGGCTAATTATTACTCAGCCTTTTTATGCCTCAGTTTCCTCATCTATAAAATGGGAATATTAATAGTATCCACCTCATAGGTGGTTGTGAAAAATAAATTTGCCAGTAGTATACCCGGCTCCTAGGAAGCACTCCGTTTGCACCACTTTTGTTTTGTCTTTATGGTCCTTAGCACAGATGGGTCCAACCCTGATTTTCCCTGTCATTCCCAGGCAGAGGTGATGGGAGTGAGCCTGACAAATGAGACAGGGTTCCATGGTGCCCAACCACTTGCCATTCTTTCCAACATTTCCATTATGTGGCTATTAGTTCATATCACTTTATTTTTTTAAGTTCATTTATTTATTTTGAGGGGGGAGGGGCAGAGAGAGAGAGAGGGAGAGAGAGAATCCCAAGCAGGCTCCACACTGTCCACGCAGAGTCCGACACAGGGCTCGAACTCAAGAATCTCAAGTTCAGGACCTGAGCTGAAATCAGGAGTCGGGTGCTTAACCGACCGAGCCACCCAGGTGCCCCTGTATCACTTTAAATGTGAGTACCTACACATATGCTTATAAGGGGATTGTGCTGAGTCATAATCTCCTTTCTTAACTTTCACCATACCACATATGTGTTTCCATGTCATTAATCTTCATTGGCACCATTTTTCTGTATCTGAACGGGAACACAGTAAACCAACATGTACCAAGCGCTTACCATGCAGCAGCCTCAGTGTTAAATATTTTCCATGCATGTTCGCATTTAATCCTCAAAACAAGAAAATGAATATCGTATTCTGATCATCTCCATTTTACAGCAAAGGAAACTGAGGCTTGGGAGGCTAAATAACTTGCCTAAAATATCACTCAAGCCCGGACCTGCTGACTCAGGAGCGTAAGTGCTGACCTGCTCCCAGGCACTGCCTGCCCTATCAAACTACATCACGAAGTGACTTCAGCTTCCTATTCTTGGACACTTGGATTTTTTTTTTTCTCGCTTTTCACTCTTATCAGTAGTATGTGATAAATATTCTTAAACAAAGATCTTTGCCTACATTGTGCTCACTTTTGGGGGATAAATTCCTTGAAATGGACGGCCCAGTGTTTGGGGCTTTCCTTACAGAGCTGAGGAGATGCAGAAGACTCAGCCTAGTTGGAGGCTCGGAGGCCCAAGGGAGAGGCAGGAAGCCCTGGAGGGGATGGGCCCAGCTGGAAGGCTGGGATGCCTGACTAATCCACAGACCATGCACACTGCTTCGGTTTATCTGAGGCCTGGCTTCCCGTGCTCCTGCAGCTCATCCTGGAACCCCCAGGAATTCAGTTTATTTCCATCCTGGTTTTGCTGACTTTGCTGAAGTCTCTGCTCAGTGGATCAGCTGCGAAACACAGTCACACACACACACACACACACACACACACACACACATGCACGCACAGCCCTCCAGGAATCAGGCAGAAGGGAGACACTCGTGGGGACGAGGCCAAAGAACCTATGAAAAGTGGGCAACCCGAATTTACACAGAAAGAAAATTCCCCAGAAAAAGCTGTTCGCCAGATTTACATAAATCATTTCATCTCTAAACTGAGCTGGGTTAGTTGAACCTTTTCGTAATGGCTTTATTGTTTTTGAAAAAAAAAATTACGTGTTCATTGTTTTTAAAAATTCTTCACCATAGATACAAATACATTTGAAGATATAAAAGCATTTTCATATTCTTCTTTCAGACTGGCTGTATATAAAACAGCTTTTCAAGCGCTTGCTAAAATGCATATTCTGATTCAGGAGTCCTGGGCTGGGCCTGAGAGTCTGCATTTCTAACCTGCTCCCAGGGGAGGCCAGTGCTGCTGGGCCATGGCCAAGACTGTGGGCCCGGAGGAGCATGAGATATGTGTGCTAATACAGAGCCTTCTACCATGGAACTGCCGCTCTCTGGTGACTGCTCAAAATGTTATGTCAGAGGGGCGCCTGGGTGGCGCAGTCGGTTAAGCGTCCGACTTCAGCCAGGTCACGATCTCGCGGTCCGTGAGTTCGAGCCCCGCGTCAGGCTCTGGGCTGATGGCTCGGAGCCTGGAGCCTGTTTCCGATTCTGTGTCTCCCTCTCTCTCTCTGCCCCTCCCCCATTCATGCTCTGTCTCTCTCTCTCTGTCCCAAAAATTTAAAAAAAAAAAAAAAATGTTATGTCAGAGCTACAAGGGATCATCTGATGAGAACTTCTGAAGATAGTGGGGAAACTGAGGCTACTGGGAGAATGAGACAAGCCCAAGGCCAGGGAGCTCGAGCCAGAGCATGACAGAAGGCTTCAGATTCCTTTTGTTTCTACAGAGCCCAGAGCTTAGTCAGCTTTGACTGTGGGACCAGCGAAGGCTCTGAGAATGGCCGAAGGGAACTGTGGCCCCTGTAAGGAACGAGGCCAGCAGGCAGAGCACAGACCCCATGCCAGGTACCATCTGGATGCTTTGCATACATACACTCTCAGAAAATCCCCACTGTGACCTTCGCGGTAGCATTGTCCACTCCATCTTACACAGGGAAACTGAGGCTCAGAGAGCACAGTGGTCTGGGTCTGCCAGAGGTCACACAGCAGGTGAGTGAGGAACTGGCATCAGGTGTGTGTGTATGAGAGAGAAAGAGAGGGAGAGACCCAGCACTGCCTCCCAAAGTCCCCTTTCAGCTCCTACCTTCAGGGTCTCTGTCTTACTGTGCTTGAACAATGGTTCATTTCCCGTCAAGTGAAAACTGGTCTTATTTGTAAGAAACTGTAGGAAATAAATGCAAGAAAGTCATTCAAATCTGGGCCCATCTTAGCACCCTGCAGAGTGCTAGGCCTGCCCTCTTTGTTAAAAGGGGAGGTTAGCAAACGTTAGAGAGGTGTTGGGAACAGGCTAGCACCACACTGAGGCTTTCCTCTGGATGAAGGAGAATAGTTTTGCAGTACAGGAGTCGGCCTTTGGCAGTGTCCTGGGTGGATTCTATCTTTCTTCCATCTCCTGGGCCCACTACAGCACCCTGCTCTATGCTGCCTTTCAGGCCTGAGCCCAGTGGCAGCAGTCAGGACTGGCTTTTGGGACAGGCACCTGGGCCGGGTTTGACATCGTGGGAGGCCTAAGCCTATGACATCTCTACTTAAGTCCTTTGCCTCCCAGGGGGTCCAGGGGCCTGGGAGTCCATGAGCAGGCAGCCTGGAGCCAGGACATGCTCCCTTCCAAAAAAGATGACCCACCAGCCTGTTTGCCTAATGTGACCACTTTGGAAAAATTGTTTGTTTTCATCCTGCTAAAAACAGCTTCAAAGTGACTCCTGTCTAGACTGTGCCAGGATCGATTATCAGATCCTTGACCTGATCCAAACCACAGGGGGCGTAGTCATTTGCTTTAATGCAATTAAAGCAAAATATAATAATGTATCCAGGCCAGGGACCAGAACAAGTCTCCCTGGAAGGTGGGAGGAGAAAGCAGCTCTGGATAATTTCTTCTCAACTCCAAAGTTGCAAGTGTGGACTTTTCCTGCCTTCGTCTCCAAGGCAACCTTGGGCTTTGGACTCTCCCTTGTCCTGCTGAGTGCCACCAGGTGAGGGCAGCCTGGGGGGGAGTGGGGGTTGGAGGAAGCAGGCTTGGGGTGGTATGTGGAGAGGATACTGCAGAGCAGAGTCCAGGAGGAGTGAAGCGGGAGAAGGAAGGGAAAATGAGAAAAAAGATCACAGGAGAGGAGGAAAGAAATGCAGCCAGCTCAGTAATTCCCAGATTCTTTGACAAACCCCCAGTCCCAGGGAGAACAGGGTGAGCCTCGTAGGTCTTCTCAGAGGACAGCAGCAGGTGCAGTGATCTCAATTTCCAGAGGAAGTCACCAGGAAAATGGATTTTCAGTTCTCAGCCACAAGAAGCAGGAAGATCAATCCCAAGGCCTTGGCCTTGTGGTCAGACACGGCCTTGCTGGCCTCACAGCTCTGTCCAACATCCCAGGTTCTGGAGAGGGGCGGGATGACGGCTCACACCTTCGCCCCTGCCTGTTCAGACATCTTTAGGGAATTCTTCAGCCCTTACCACATACACGCGGTCTGGGGGGACCTCCACACTCTGCCCGTAGGGCTGGCGTGACAAAGTCCCGCACACTAGGTGGCTTCAACAGCAGAAGTTTATTCTCTCACAGTTCTGGGGGCTGGGAAACCCAAAATCAGGGTGTTTGTTGTGCAGGAAAGGTGTATTCCAGGCCTCTCTTGTAGGCCTTCTCCCTGTCTGTTCACATCGCGTTCCCTCCATGCGTGTCTCTGTCCAAATTACCCCTTGTAATAAGGCCACCAGTCCTGGATGGGAGCCCACCCTCATGCTCTCATTTTAACTCCCTTACTCCTGTGAGGACACTGTCTCCAAATGTGGTCACGTTCTGAGATACTGGGGGTTAGGATTTCAACGTAGGAATTTGGGGGGTGGGGCACACAGTTCCACCCACAGCACAGTCCATGGGGAGCTCCCCCTGCAGTCCTGGCAGGAGGAAGAGGAGGACGAGGCTCTGGTGAAGGCCAGCTCGCCCTAGCTCCACAACCTTGGGAAACCTATCCATCTTCTTGAGCCACCTCCCTGTGCTCATCTGTGCAGTGGAAGCCGTAATTCCACCCCCACTGGGTGGAAACGTACATGAGCTCCAAGTGCCTTTCTGCTCATGTTTATGTGAATTCCGTAGCTACGAAGCATCCTTGGAAAGCTTGTGTGCTCTCCCTTGCCACACTGAGGTTCCCTGAGAACTGAGAACCGCTTGGCACCCCAGAAAGTATAGCCCTTACACCTTTTCTGACTCCTTCCCCCTCCTCCTGCCGCTGCTCCTGCTTCCTGTTTGATCGATTCCCAAGGCTGTCCTTCTTTTATTGTTATTGGCTACCACTTATTAAAGACTTAACTGTATAGACGTGAGCCAAGTGCTTTACAATTTTATCTCATTTTTTTAAAGTTTATTTATTTATTTTGAGAGAGAGTGTGTGTGTGTTCATGAGCAAGGGGCGGGCAGAGAGAGTAGGAGAGAGAGAGAATCCCAAGCAGGACCCGTGCTGTCAGCACAGAGCCCGACTCGGAACTCAGTCTCACAAACCGTGAGATCATGACCTGAGCTGAAACCATGAGCATTGGATGCTTAACCCACTGAGCCACACAGGCCCCCTAATCTTTATGTCATTTTATCCTCACAATAACCCAATGGGATAGGAACTATGAGTAGCTCCATTTTGCAGATGAATAAACTGAGGTTCTGAGAGTTTGGGTAAGGCCCAGATGACAGACCTAGGACGTTAGTGGGGAAAATCTCAGAAAGGCAGATCTCAGCTCCGCAGAAGGAAGGCCTCTAGAGTCTAAGGAGAAAAGGATTTGAGTAGCTGCAGAGTCAGTGGGTCTCCTGGGCCGCGCGCAGAACCCCCTCTTGAATACCTTGAGGCCTCAGCCGAGGAGAGACCTGAGGGAGAGCTAGAGGCTCTTGCAAACCCTCCGAGGCCAACATGCCTGATGCCCTGCCAGCAACTGCCCAGTATATAGCGGCTCAACACACGCATAATAAATGAGTGATTGTATCCGTCAACTGCAACCATAAAAACAGCCAGTTTTGTTACAAAGTGACCATCTGCCAGGCTTGGGCTAGGCTTTTGACCCACAGTTTCTTATTTCATTTTGTTCCTCCCACTCCCTACGGATAGGTGTGATTACTATCTCAGTTTTACAGCGAAGAAAGCTGAGACCCAGCGAGGTTTGGTAACTGGCCCAAGTCTGCCTGAATCCAGGGTCGGAAGCGCTACACGAGGGGACTCAAACCCTGCCCACAGAAGGGGGCATGTTCATCTAACTGTTCCAACAGCTGTGGGTCCCCAGAAGCCTTCAGCACATAGTGGGTCCTTAATAAATGCTTAATGAATTAATGAACTGATCCATTCATCAAACCTAGCTCACTGAGACATAGCAACCCAACAAACAACAAAATCTCTGGGCCCACAAGATTCCCCGAGCCTAACACTTGGCACATAGTAGGTGCTCAGGAAGTATTTGTGGGATGAATGGCCGTGTGACCCCTAATGTGAGCAACTCTGCACATAAATTTCAGCTCCAGGCACTTTGAAGTTCCCCCAGGGGACAGCTGCTTTTCTTGTTATCGAGCCCCCCCCCAGCCCCACCCCGCCCCTACCCCCCCTGGCCCCCTGGGCCCATCCAGGCCAGGGACCTGGGGCCGCCAGAGTCAAGAGATAAGGATGATGGATGGCCAGTCTCCTGGCTCCACAGAAGCCTGGGGTTTCCTGGGAGCGGGAGACAGTCTAAGGATTCTAAAGCCCCGCGGAATTTGAGTGGAGAGAGCTCGAGGAGGGGGTGGGGGCGGCGTCCGAAGTGTCCCTATCTTTGCGGAGACGCTGGACCCGACAGGAGGTTTCGGCACCCCCTGACTGCCTTGATCTCCTTCCATGTCGACAAGGCTTCCTTTCAGCATGTATTGGACACCAGGGCTCGTCGTTAGGGCTTCCAGTGGGAGGCTGCAGGGTGGTGTCCCCCCCGCTAGCCCATCCTGCCCCCTCCCCTGGGACACCGGCCCGCGATCTGGAGGCAGGACATGCTTGCTTCCCGCTTTGTAATCTGGGCATTAATTGAGTCCTTGGCAAAACAAAACAAAACAAAAAATCACTTAACGTTTTGTATCCCTAAAACTTACACAATGCTGTATGTCAAATATATTCAATAAATTTAAAAGAAAAAGAAATCACCTCTGGACCTATGTTCCCTCGTTTGTAAAATAATCCTCAGGGGAGGTGTTCCCTGCCAGCAATGCTGAGACAGGATCCTAAGTAACTAGGAGGGAACCAGCTGGGGCTCAGGACGCTGGATTCCACCTCGATGAGGCGGCCACCAGCTTGTCCTTGGATCCAGACAGTACCATTCACTGGTTTGTGTAATTTTAAATCCCTGATCCCCGAACCGAGAGGCTTTATAGCTTCAGGTAGATTCTGAAGGCTGAGCATGTTAGATTTTGAAGGAATCTGAGAAACTGAAACTTGTAAATATTTTTTGTCTTTTCCTTCTCTTTGAACTTAAGTTTATTTTAACTTTAAATATATATATAATTATATATGTATATATGTAATATAATTATATATATTATATATTATATATACATATATATGTATTTATATATATGTATATATGTATAATATTATTTATATTTATTATATGTATTATTTATATTTATTATATGTGTGTATATATATATATATATATATTTAACACAATACTTGAGTATATCTTCCTTGTTAAAAAAAAAATACAGATAAAGTGCCCAGACAGGGTACCCTCAATCCTGGATACCCTCAATCCAGCGTACCCTCACTTCTCTTTCCAGAAGCCATCATTTGGGGATGCACCCCCCAAAGCACCCTTAGCACCTTTTCATATATATCTGCTCACCCACAGAAGATGGGCAGAGTTGTCTATACTATAGAGGGTGGGGGTTTGTATACAAGGAATCAGCCCACCCTGGTCTTGATACTTTGCTTCCACCACTCAGCCCTATGGCCTGGAGACCCATCTGTGCTAGGACATACAGATCCATCTCATGTCCCCTAACTGGGATACAGCTCATGACTGGGTGGACCCGCCCTCCAGGTGAGCTCCAGCAAGAAGAGACTTGGTCTGTTTTGTTCACGGATGCTTCCCGTGTCTAAAACAGGGCCTGGCAGTAGTTAATAACTATTCCATGAATGAGTGAAGAGATGAACCAATGAACAATCCAGGGCGTGTAACCCATCCCATACCGGGGGATGTGTCATTGCTTCCAACTTTTCACCAACGCAAACTGCTGCAGTGAGGATCTTCGGACATGGTCCCTGTGTTCACTTTGGAGGAGCAGTCACTTTAGGGGCTCCCAAAGCCCCAAAGACCTTCATACAGTATGACTCCATGCATGAGAACAGGGAGCCCAGAAAGGGCAAACAAGTCACCCCAAGGTCATCTGGCACACTAGGGACTGATTTGAATTTTCTTCCTTCATTGACTCTCTTTGGACCTACACTTTCTCTGTCACCAACCCTTGCTTGTGTGCCTCAGGAGGGTGACTTTAAGGGCCAATGTCTGATTCATGTGGCATGGAGAAGGAAGACCCTCCAGAATCAGAATATTTTTGTCATGGGGCTTTTGTCCGATTATTGAGCTTTTGAAGGATCTGGGGAAATCATGTTTCCTCCCTGAGACTCTGTTTTATTAATATATAAGAGTGATCGAAGATTCTTGTTTAACTCTTTTTTTTTTTAGTGTTTATTTTTGAGAGAGAGACAGACAGACAGAACGTGAGCAGGGGAGGGGCAGAGAGAGAGGGAGACACAGAATCCGAAGCAGGCTCCAGGCTCTGAACTGTCAGCACAGAGCCTGACGCAGGGCTCGAACTGAAGGACCATGAAATCATGACCTGAGCCAAAATCAGACGCCTAACCAACTGAGCCACCCAGGCGCCCCAATTCTTGGTGAAGTCTTGAAGTGAGGACAACAAGAAAGAGTTTGCAAAACAGAGAAGAGACATAGGAATCTGAGAATTGGTTTATAATATGGAATTTTTTTAAACAAATTTTAGGTTAAAAGATATAGAATGTTTCCACTTTTATAAAAAAAAAAGAAAAAGTTGCACATATATATTCAATATATGTACTCTCTATATAATGTACATTGAGAGAGAATAAGTTTGTATTACTGCAGAAAAGGTGACAGCAGTTACCCAGCAAATGTTAATTGTCAGTGCTTTCCTGGGAGTTCAGTATTGCAGAGGAAGAAAGGGGAACCTAGTAATTATTTTCTTACTACACCCCGTTTTGATTTTGTAAAAACTTAACAAACATATATTTATATATTAAATACGTAATCTCAAAAACATCAAAAGTGAAAAGATAAATATTACTATAGGGAAAAAAATCAAAGCAAAGGTCATGAATAATTCACTTGCAAAGAAAAAGGACAAATAGCTAAATAACAACAACAGAAGTCTAACTCTTAGAGTGATCAAATAGGTACAGATTAAAACAACAATGGAGGGGCGCCTGGGTGGCGCAGTCGGTTAAGCGTCCGACTTCAGCCAGGTCACGATCTCGCGGTCCGTGAGTTCGAGCCCCGCGTCAGGCTCTGGGCTGATGGCTCGGAGCCTGGAGCCTGTTTCCGATTCTGTGTCTCCCTCTCTCTCTGCCCCTCCCCCGTTCATGCTCTGTCTCTCTCTGTCCCAAAAATAAATTAAAAAAAAAGAAAAAAAAACGTTGAAAAAAAAAATTAAAAAAAAAAAAAAAACAACAACAATGGAATTCCTTTTGGGGTCTATCAAATTGTAAGAAGTGATATGAAATAAAGACCAAAAGGTCTGCAGTTCTTGCCCTAGAGAGAGGGTAATCGTGATGGGGATTATTAGCAGGAAACGGAGGGGGTCGGGGGGTGGCCGTACCCCTGATGGTGATGACAAGTCCGTCCTGTCCTGCTCCCTGGTGCTCTGAGAGAGCCATCTCCAGGACAAGCAGAGGTGACAGGGCAGAATCCCTGCTTCCTTTGGCTTCTACCTCCTCCCCATCATAGAGACCCAGCGTGGCGTCCACTGGCCCACTGCTGCCCACCAGGGACACTCTACTTTCATCAGACCTAAATCCCCCTTCTTCTGATAAAGAGTCCTGGATCCTGTGACAAAACCAGGAAAGATTGGGAAGGTGCTGGGTGCAGGCAGACCATTTCTTCCTTACTCCCAAAGGAATTGCTAGGTTCAGAAGGGAGTGCCCATTGTGGGGTCAAAGGTCATCTCTGTTCTGCCCCTGCCTCCAAGCAGCCCTGCAGGAAGGCTTTATTTGGGTGGGCTTTTGTGGGACTACAATGCCATACTAGGAAAAGCCATTAGCAATCAGCTGGTGCAATAGCCCAGTTTTATATAAGGGGAAATGGAACACAAGAGGGCTTAGGAGAAATTTAAACCACCCAACTGATGAGATCGAGCTATGCGTATGACCAAGGCCTCTTGACTCCAGGTCCAGTCCCCTTTCTGCTCAGATTCACCGGTTGCCGTATCTTTTTTTTTTTGTATACTGGATCTGTTCTTTAATCTCTGCACATCGAAATCTATGATCTCCCTGGCTATGGCTACAACTCCCGCTTGTTCAGTTTCAGAAGATATACATTCACGATGTAGAGAATATACGTGAGAGGAAAAAAATATTCTGATACAGCTCTCCTAGCATTAATAATAAACTGTAAATATCAACCCTAAGGAATGAAATTAAATCATTTTAAAGAGTAAAAAATTTTAAATAAAACAAAGGCCCCTGATGATATCACAATACACAAATGCAAAGCATGAGGAGTCGTCAGTGTGTTTGGCACAATGCTCTCATCTTTGCTTTACTCAGCACGTCCCCCTGACCGAGAGATCTGCTCACAGAGAGAAGGAAGGGGGGTAGAAGAAACTCCATGCCCTAACTCAACCGCTATCACAGAATTCATGTGAAGTAGTTACTTACCTGCCTAAAAATGAGTATTGGTGTTAAGCAGATTCTCTTTTTAAGTTCTCAGGTAAAGACTTGGGCGCCTGGGTGACTCAGTCCGTTAAGCGTCCGACTTTGGCTCAGGTCATGATCTCATGGTTCGGGGATTCAAGCCCCACATCAGGTTCTGTGCTGACAGCTCGGAGCCTGGAGCCTGCTTCAGATTCTGTGTCTCCCTTTCTGTTCCTCCCCACTCTCACTCTCTCTCTCTCTCAAAAATAAATAAATGTTAAAAAAAAATTAAATGCTCAAGGAAAGACTATGAAATGGTGGTTAAAGGTAGAACTAGGCAAACTTTTTTGGTAAATAGCTAGATAGTAAATATCTTGGGCTTTGTAAGACATATAGTCAGTTTGCAATGACTCTGCCCTTGTAACTTCGAAAGCAGCCACAGACAATGTGTAAACAAATGAGCGTGACTGTGTTCTGATAAAACTTTATTTATAAAAACAGGAAGTGGGTGGAGAGGGTGGGATCTGGCCCAACGGGCTGCAGTTTGCCAAGCCCTGGTTAAGAGTGTGGGCTTGGGAGTTGGACTTGAACTGGAATCCTAATTCTGCTGCTTCTTCATTTGTGAGACCTTGCTCAAATGGCATAATTATTTGAGCCTCATGTGTAGAATGAGGATAATAATTGTGCCTGGTCATAGAATAGCTACTCAGTGGAACACCACTTCTCTCAGGCATGCTGTAGGAGCTCAGTAAGCGGGACCTAAATAGGTAGGACACCACCCGCTCTGCTGGAAGAGGCCTGGGTTCCCATTCTAATTTGACTGCCCCAGCCATTTATCCTTCGTCAGAACCGTCACTTAACATGTCCAAAATACTGTTTCCTCCCCCTGTGAAATGGGAAAGAAACCCCTTTATCACCTGGACTTTTATGTATATTTTCTTACTTAACTCTCAAAACAGCCCTTGTAATTGTTACTGTCCCCATTTTATAGAAAAGGAAGACTGAGTCACAGAGAGGTGAAGGGCCATTCAGGTAGTAAGTTGTAGATATTTCTTTCCACTCAGCCATCTTGCCCCCTCAGAAAACGAGAAGAAGGCTTCATAAAGCGTTCCAGTCCACACAGCTGTGAACTCCTGTGTCACCCAGCTGGTACCTCAATCTCCTCCCTACATCCCTGCCCAGCCTCTGCCTCCACACCACCAGAAGGGGGGAGTTCAGTAGTGCCCTGAACAACGCATTTCCTCCTTGGTCAGCACTGACTGTGGTGAGGTCATGGGTTGAATGAATCTTCACTCCTGTCGCTTCTATCAAGAGTCCATGGGCTCTCCCTGAGGACCCCCCAAACCGTTATCACCCTTTTTCTCCTGGACGCTCAATCAAGATGTGATGACAACTTTTACATCCCCTTACTTCCCAGACCTGTTCTTGCAGTCCAGGGGACATGGCATGGAGGCCCCTGGCCTTCCTGATGCCCCACCCGGGGCCTGCTCTGGTATGTCTATACCCTCGGAAGACTGTGGCGCCCAGAACAGCGTTCCTGCCCAGCGGGCTGAGATGTCACGAAGGTGAGTCAGCTCATTCCCGTGATAACATCTGCACAGCCAGCCTGGGAGGCAGGTGTTTCTTACACCAGAGGGGTGGGTTTGGGACACAGAGGAGCCTCTTCGGTCCTTGCTGAGCCTTCCCCTGGGGCGGAGAGTAGGGGTGGGGAAAAGGAAGACCCCCTTTCCAAGAACAACTTTTAAGAAAGGAGTGTATCAGTGTGACTCTTACAGAAACTGAGTCTTCGGGAACCTGCACGAACAGCTGAGGCAGGAAGGACTGGCTCTGGAGGGGGCAAGGCCATAGTGGAGACAGGCTGTGTGATTTCTGAGGCTGTGAGGTTGAGGGGGGCCTCATGACGCCAGGGTGATGGTTCAGAAGACACCCGTCCTACTGGCTGCTGGACGAGGCCACTGAGCTGGAGCCAGAATACCTGGATTCTATTCCCAACCCCTTTGAAAAATTCCTATGACGTTACACTGAGCACATCTTCTCTCTGGGCCTTGGTTTCCCCTGTGCAGATGACTGCATGGGGCTCCCTCAGCCTCTCCAGGAGACAGTGTGGCATAATGGGGGGAGGTGAGAGCTCTCAGCGTGAGTCCGCATCTGCCTCCCCTAGCTGCTTGACTGTAGGCAAGTCACTTCACCCTGAACCTTGGTTTCGTCATCTATAAAACCGGATAATGGCAAAGGGCCCCATGTGCCTGGTCCTACTCAGTGATCAATAAATGGTGTTCGCTGTGGAGTTTATCTGGGGCCCATCCCCCTCCGTATTCTGAGATTCTACCGGTAGGTGTGGGGGAAATGGGGCACATGAAAATGCTGAATGACCCCCGAGTCCAATGTTGAGGGACACTGGGGCTTTGGCCACCCCTACACATGTCCTGAACATTCCTTCTTTCAGGCCTTTGCCTCCCCTGCTTCCTCCCCATTCCAGAACACCCTTTCCGCTCCCATTCTGCTCTGCCCTCCCTCCAGGGCTCTGCTCAAGGGCCATCTCCCTGCAGAAACCTTCCACGGCCTCTTCCTCCTCTGACACCATACAGCTTCTCTTCGTAAAACCCATGCTTGGCAGCCTTATATTTTTGCATTACCTGATGGGTAATGTGGAGCTGCAGCAGTGGCAGGGGAGGGGGGGAGGGGGTGGGGTCCGACTCTCCCTGAGGCACAGTACCCTAGCACCCATGACACATTTAGGGGCCACAAAAATGTTCTCACGCTTCCTTTTAAAAATCAAGATTAGAAAACAAAACAAAAATTATAATAATGAACATATTAACAGTGAATCCAACCTGAATAATATTCATCTTTATACCAACACGGAGGTATTTTAAAAATACTTTTTGGTGGCGCTTCCTCCACGAAAGGCGCAGGAGGGCAGAGGTACCCAGAGCAGCCCCGGCTGCCAGGCTGTGCAGGCCTCGCTGGGCACCCAGGTCCGGCACAGGTCTCTGCCCGGAAACGTTGGACTGTGAGTTCGGGGGTAGGGGTGAGGTCAGTGCTGCCCACCACCATATCCCTGGTACCTAGCACATGGTAGGTGCTTGATACAATATGTACGGTGGAGGGATGGCAGTGAGAAGGTGTGTGTGTGTGTGTGTGTGTGTGTGTGTGTGTGTGCACGTGCCTGTAACACTCAAGTAAGGGTCTTTCCTGCATACCTCTGCACAATGTGCCTTAGCAGAATCAAACCCAGGCGCTTAGAATCACAGACTCATAGGAAGTGGGAATTTAAAGGGATAATTGATCCATTCCACAAATATTTCTTAAGCACCCACGATGTACAGGCGCTGTGCACAGGACCTTGGAGGACACTACCAGGGGGCCTTACAGAGGCTACTCAGAGCGACTTCCGGGGCTCTAAGAACATCTGAATGTGTAAGTAAAATTTGGAATCCTCACATGTAAAATGTCCTTCCTAGACAGATCTTCTGACATCAGACTGCCAAAAGGCCAGTGTCTCCAAAATAGGAAGAACCACTGTTCAAGCCCAGGATCCAAAAGGCTTTTCACAGTTGGAGGTATCAAGGGCCAAGACAAGGAAATGACTGGTTCAAGGTCACACAACTAGTCAAGGACAGAGGTGGGCCGCTCCCAACCTTGACATCTCCAGAAGACCCTTTCAGCTATTGGCAAGGGGTGGCTGGAGAAGGGGAGCAATGGAGCTGATTCTATGGGTCTCTGAATTCAAGGACCTCCTCTACTGAAGCTCCAAGCCCCCAGCATACACTCGTGCACACACACACACACACACACTCCCAGCTGTCTTTCACAACATCCCCCAGGTTCACCCATCGGAGGCCTGGTGTTGGGCCTGCCTCAAGTCAAATGCAGATAACCTCTCCCAGGGATGTATAAACATCCAGTGGGTGTCCAGGGCAGAAGAATGTGGAAATGGGTTCTTTTCCCTCTGAGCACTGGACATCTTCTGCCAGACTGTGTCGAAGTTACCGTGACCTCTCAGATGTGGGCCTGAGGTTCTTTGATTCCCCATGTCTTGTGGCCCCAGATGTTTTCTCACTGTAAGATGCCATTCTCAGCCTCAACAAAGAAGGTTTCCCAAGGCTGGGATCCCACACTCTCTGCACATGCCTTTATCGGAGCCCCACACTTCCCATGGCTTGCAGCCCATAAGCTAGGCGCTGCCAGCTGTGGGCTCGCCCTTCCTTCTAAAGGGTGTTAATGGTGGTACCTACGGGAGATTTTATGTGGAGACAACTGGTTTGAATTTAGGGGGAGGACACAGGGGAGCTAATTAGAAAGCCTAGTTGTGGTAAATAGATATTTGTTTTATCCCACTTTTTAGAGAACTAAATCTTAGAAAAACACAACCGACCTTGAAATTAAGCAACACCTTTTTTCCCTCAGCTAAAATTTGTTACCAGGTTTTCAAAAAAAGCAACTCTCCAAAAATTTGATCAAAAGAATCAAGCAGTGGGGCGCCTGGGTGGCGCAGTCGGTTAAGCGTCCGACTTCAGCCAGGTCGCGATCTCGCGGTCCGTGAGTTCGAGCCCCGCGTCGGGCTCTGGGCTGATGGCTCAGAGCCTGGAGCCTGCTTCTGATTCTGTGTCTCCCTCTCTCTCTGACCCTCCCCCGTTCATGCTCTGTCTCTCTCTGTCCCAAAAATAAATAAAAAACGTTGAAAAAAAATTAAAAAAAAAAAAAAAAAAGAATCAAGCAGAAATGGGCTGAAGCTCTGTCCAAACCGAGGGACCAGAAAGTGTGGTGGGCGACCCTCCCGGCAACTCCAGGGGCTGTGGGTTTAGTCTCAGCTCCTGGGAGAAGGAGGGGAGGCAGGTACAGGGATGTTGGGGAGAGTTTTGTAGAACCATGCCTGCGCTCTGCCCAGCATTCCTAATAAAGCATTGCAAGCTGTTGCCAACGTTTGGAAAGAGAAAAAAAATGAGCCCACCCCATTTTTATTTAAGTCTTCTGGTTGCTATTTGCCAATTCTACTTCATCTAGGAGAAGGACAGAGATGATTTCTGGATGTGTTTGAAGTGGCCTGGAATCCATTTTTTAGAAATAGAGACTATGTCATTGAATTACATGATACCCCTTGTATGGCCAGCATGCATGTGCACACACACACACACACACACACACACACACACACACAGTCAGCGCTGCTCAAATGACACCCTCCTCACACAGCCTTCTCCTTGGCCCTCCACCCAGACTCTCCTTCTGTTTCCTCAGGACGTGCAGAGAACTTGGCAGGCCCCTCTCTTCCAGAACTTCCTATGTTCAGCCTCACACTAGAATTACTCTTGCAAACGAAAATCTCTTCCAGTTGTCAAGAGAGAATTCAAAGGTTCCCTCACACTAACAACCAAGAATAACAGAATCAAGTTTCTATGAGTCAGAGACACCAATAGAATCTCCTCCCAGGACAGTTGTGAGAACGAAGGGCCTGTAGATTGGCCCCGCACATAGTGGGCACTATAAAATCCATAATGGCGGGAAAGGAAATGCTTGAGGCTGTCACTCCAGCCAATGCATCTTCCCCAGAATAAATCTGAGACTGTAACATATTGGAATATGTACAGTACATAACATATTGTATCTGGGTGACCAATGACATGCCTTTTGCCAACCAACCAAGCAACTCCATAGAAAATGGGACCATAGAAAATGGGAATTAAAAGGATCATTTATTCATTTTTAAATTCAACTCATAGTTAGTAGTTATGTTATTAATCTTATGGTTGGGTCCCAAATCCTAAACCTGTATAGTCATTGACTCATGAATACTTCTTTTTTTTTTCCAATATATGAATTTATTGTCAAATTGGTTTCCATACAACACCCAATGCTCATCCCAAAAGGTGCCCTCCTCAATACCCATCACCCACCCTCCCCTCCCTCCCACCCCCCATCAACCCTCAGTTTGTTCTCAGTTTTCAAGAGTCTCTTATGCTTTGGCTCTCTCCCACTCTAACCTCTTTTTTTTTTTTTCCTTCCCCTCCTCCATGGTCTTCTGTTAAGTTTCTCAGGATCCACATAGGAGTGAAAACATATGGTATCTATCTTTCTCTGTATGGCTTATTTCACTTAGCATCACACTCTCCAGTTCCATCCACGTTGCTACAAAGGGCCATATTTCGTTCTTTCTCATTGCCATGTAGTACTCCATTGTGTATATAAACTACAATTTCTTTATCCATTCATCAGTTGATGGACATTTAGGCTCTTTCCATAATTTGGCTATTGTTGAGAGTGCTGCTATAAACATTGGGGTACAAGTGCCCCTATGCATCAGTACTCCTGTATCCCTTGGGTAAATTCCTAGCAGTGCTATTGCTGGGTCATAGGGTAGGTCTATTTTTAATTTTCTGAGGAACCTCCACACTGCTTTCCAGAGTTACTCATGAATACTTCTGGCGATGGGCCTCCACCACTGACATGGTGTGGAGTCAGAAAGTGCATTCTGGTGTTAGGCTGAAATCTGCATTCCTAAAACATTCATCCACTGGTGACCCACTTCGTTCCTTCAGGAATTGTCAAATCTTCTGCTCCTCTTCCCTGGTGGGCCTTTAAGTCAAGTGAAAACAGCTCTCTCCTGGCCATCTCCACCCTAGCCTCCACCCTGAGGGCTAAAGTGAAACTTCTGGAAAAGACAAGAAAATTCCCGTGTTGTTATAGTTCATATGAACTCTCAGGATGTGTGTGCATCTTATATTTTTATCTGCCAGAAACAGCCCAAGCTATCCCCAAATCCTGAGTCCACAAGCTTCAGTGGCATGTCTGGGCTCCAGTGACACATCCCCCAATGGATGTGGGAAGCCAGAGTCATCAAGTTTGTGTCACCTCCCTATCGACTTGTTCCCTCAAGGCCATGTCCAGATGAGAAAAATCCCCATTTCAGACAAGGGAGAAGGAAAGAATCTAAATGGCATCAGGAGAACTGGGTCCCCACACAAACTGTCACCTCTCTTGGACTCAACTTCCCCATTTGTGTAATGGACCGAGTGATCCCTGAAGGCCTTTCTGGAAGTAAAGTTCGGTCAAAGGAAAGGGATGTGCTACCTCCGAGAAGAGGTGCCTGGTGCTGCTGTCCTGGGCTTCCCATGGCAGCTACATTCTCCATCTGCCAAGTTCTCCTATGCCAGGGAACTGCACCTGCTGCCTGGCAGGTATTCCCCTGCCCTTCACAAGGCTGACTTCTCTCATCCATCAGGCCTCTTCTTAAACGTCACCTTCCCTGAAGGCTTTTCCCGGTCACCTCCAAACAAGCTGGTCTCCCCTCCACCCTCTTCCTCTCCTCCCAGCACTGGTCACCGGTCACCATCACAAATTACTATTCCATTGTGTTTGTCTGTAACGTCAGTCTCTTGGTAACGTCAGCTCCATGAGAACAGAAACCCTGTCTGTTGTGTTTACTGCTGCATCCCTAGTACCCAGCACAGGGCCTGGCATGCAGTAGGGATATCAGTGCATGCTGAATACACAAACAAGTGGGCAAATCAATAAATGGGCCTGGCTGGTGGTGCCCTGTGGACTATTCCCCTCCCATGAACCTCTTCCTGCCCCCCTTCCCTCTTTCTCTGCCTCTCTTCCTTCTTCCTTCCTGCTGTTCCTGCCCTTCTTTTGCCCGCATCTGTCTTTTTTTTTTTTAAGTTTATTTATTTATTTTGAAAGAGAGTGAGCAAGCTGGAGAGGGGCAGAGAGAGGGAGAGAGAGAGAGAATCCCAAGCAGGCTCCACATTGCCAGCGCAGAGCCCTACGTGGGGCTTGAACCCACAAACCGTGAGATCATGACCTAAGCCAAAGTCAGGTCCTTAACCGAAAGAGCCAGCCAGGTGCCCCTAATACACACTTTTTAAAATGAAATGTGGGGGCGCCTGGGTGGCTCAGTCAGTTAAGCGTCCGACTTCGGCTCAGGTCATGATCTCGCAGTCCGTGAGTTCGAGCCCCGTGTCAGGCTCTGTGCTGACAGCTCAGAGCCTGGAGCCTGTTTCAGATTCTGTGTCTCCCTCTCTCTGACCCTCCCCCGTTCATGCTCTGTCTCTCTCTGTCTCAAAAATAAATAAACATTAAAAAAAATTAAAAAATAATAATAAAATGAAATGTGTATTGTTTTTTTGTGTGTGTGTTTATTGCGATAAAATATAGATAACATAACGTTTACCATTTCTAAGTGTAGGATTCAGTGACATTAAGTACGTTTACAGTGTTGTGCAACCATCACCACCATCCATCTGCACAACTTTTCCTCTGTCACTCCAACAGAAACTCTGCCCATTGATCACAATCTCCCCATGTCCCCCTCCTCCAGCCCCTGACAACCACATCCCACTTTTGGTCTCTATGAGTTCGCCTATTCTAGATACCTCATTCTAGTGGCATCATACAACGTTTATCCATTTGTGTCTGGTTTATTTCACTTAGAAAGTGTTTTCAAGGGTGACCCCAATTGTAGCAGGTGTCAGAATTTCGTCCCTTCTTACCATTCATTCCACTCATACCACATGCTGTGTAACCATTCACCTGTTGATGGACACTTGCATTGTTTCCACGCTTTGGCCATTGCATAATACTGCTATGAACATTGGTGTACAAGGATCTGTTTCAGTCCCTGTTTGTAATTATTTTGGGTATATACCTAGGAGTGGAATTGCTGGTAACATCGTAATTCTACATTTAACTTTCTAGAATTGCCAGTTTCCCACAGGGCCTGCACCATTTTACATCTTCACCATCAGGTGCACAGAAGTTACAATCTATCCATCTCCTCACCAACATTTGTTATTTTGGGGGTTGTTTTGCTGTGTTCTTTAATAAGAGTCAAGTGGAATCTCATTGTGGTTTTGATTTGTGTTTCCCTGATGACTAATGATGTCGAGCATCTTTGCACGTGCTTGTTGGCCATTTGTACATCATTTTTGGAGAAGTGCCTGAATAGGTCTTTTGCCCATTTCTTAATTGAGTTGTGTGTGTGTGTGTGTGTGTGTGTGTGTGTGTGTTCTTAATTTGTAGGAGTCCTTTATAAATTCTAGATATTAATTCCTTATCAGATACATGATTTACAAATATTTTCTCCCATCCTATGGGTTTTCTTTCCATCTCTTCATAGTGTACTTTGATGCACAAAAGGTTTTAATTTTGATTAAGTCCAATTTTCATTTTGGTGTATGACCTGTACTTTTGGTGTAGTGTTTAAGAAATCATTGCCATATACAAGGTCATAGAGATGACCTTATATTTTCTTCTTATATTTTCTTCTAAGAGTTTTGTAGTTTTAGCTGTTAAGTGTAAATGTTTGATCCATTTCGAGTTAACTTTTGTACATGGTGTAAAGTCAGGTCCAACTTCATTCTTTTGCATGTGGTTTTCTGGGTTTCCCAGCACCATTTGTTGAAGAGACTGTCCTTTGCCCATTGGATGGTCTTGGTACCCTTGTCAAAAATCAGTCAGCCATATACATGAGGATTTATTTCTGGGATCTAAATTCTCTTCCCTTGGTTTATATGTCTGTCTTTATGCCAGTACCACAACTGTTTTGATCACTATGGTTTTGTAGTACATTCAAAATCAGGAACTGTGAGACCTCCAACTTCGTCCTTCTTTTTCAAGATTGCTTTTGGCTATTTGGGGTCCTTTGCAATTAGTTATGAATTTTAGGCTGGGCTTTTCTATTTCTACAAAAAATCCTATTGGGATTTTGTTAGAGATCGCACTGCATCTGTATGTGTGTGTGTGTGCATTTTTAAGTTATGTGATTGTTACTGTTTCTTTGTTTTATCTCTTTTTACCCTATTTTCTAGATCCAACCATGTCGCTGGGTGAACATTTAGTCTGTCATAACTAACTTCTGCCGAACTCTGTGATTACCCATCCTCTGCCCACGGAGGGACTCAGGCTCCTTCCCATTCTGCACGACCACAACGAAGCTGCATCACACCCTCGGGCAGGCCCCCTGTGGGTGAGAATCCCTGTGACGTGTCCCCAGTGCCGTTATCTGCACAGTAATTGTGATCTGCCAATAGTTAGGGACCCTTCGGTAGGTGCCAGGTGCTGTGTGAGCACTTTATATGGATTCTCTCATTCTGTGATTACAATGACAACTCCATGAAACATGTACTAATATTGTCATTTTACACGTGGGAGAACTACGGCTCAGAGAATCACAGTGAGGACATATTAGATGGAGCCAGATTTTGAAAGCAGGGCAGCCTGGCTGTGGCACCTGTATGCCCCACCATTACATTGCAGGGCCTGTCCCCACCAGGGGACATTGGGGCCCAATTTACAACTCATTTAGCTCCCCCATGTGCTGACTGCATGCCAAGTGCCCAGTGAACACCTGGGCTTGGGGGACTCAGAACCCAAAGAGAGAAAGGGACCACTGAACATCACCATCAACAGCTGGGGGGGAACACAGGCCTGGAACTCGGTGACTTGACCCCTGCTCATTAGGATACTCCACACCAGGGGTCAGGAAAAGGGTCACAGTGTGCACATCTCCCACAGCGAAAGGCCCTTCTGGCAGCCCATAAATCCGGCTGGACCCCGCTTATCCTGTTTACTGGATTAGTGGACTGGGCGTCTCTGTATAAATCATCCAGGGTGATTTACTGGGAGGCCCTGGAAGGTCCAGGACCCTGGGGAGGGGCAGATAAGTGCTGCCTGAGCCCACTGGCCTATCTCCCAGTCCCGGTGAGGGCTGATGACAGGGACCCACTGCTCTACCGCCCCCACCAGGGTGAGTCCCTCCGCATCCATGTGTCAATCTGCCCCTTTTCTTGCAGGCTCCTGGCAGAGTTGAAAGGTTCCAAAGGCAAAGGCACTGGTACTTTTGGGAACGGTCTCCGTCAGAGAATGTAAAGAAGGATGAAGTACAACAGGCAATTTGTGAAAGAACAAAGAAGCGAAACCGTGAGGGAACGGAGGTTGCCATCTTTTTTACATAAAATGAATAGCTAACTTTCCTGGACTGTTTACCCTGTGCCAGACACCCATTCACCTTCTCTTACATCATTTTACCTCACAATAAATGTACGAGTCCATTTTACAGATGAGGCCACTGACGCACAGAGAAGTTAACTGACTTGGCCAGGGCCAAGGTCACACAACATGAGTCCCAGTAAGGAAGATATGATTCAAGGCAGGCAGTCTGCCGCCAGAGCTGCGAACCTCACTTCACCATTGCCCCCTCCGTTCATTCAGCGGAGACACGGATATGGGTTAGGGTTTGACCAAGCAGTAAGTGGAGCAGAATTCAAGAGATGGGCTTTGCAGGTGGCAAGGCCAGGATTTAGGTCTCGGTTCTGCCACTTACTAGCTTATGACACGGACCAGTCACTTAACTCTCTGCGCTTCAGCTTCCTTGTCTATAAAATGGGGGTAGTGATAGCACCTCCCTCATAAGAGGGCAGGTCCCCTTCTGTGTATTTTGAGTAATATTTTTTTTTATTTTTTAATATATGAAATTTACTGTCAAATTGGTTTCCATACAACACCCAGTGTTGAGTAATATTTTAAAAATATGCTTGGCATGGGACGGCTGGCTGGCTCAGTTAGTAGAGCATCTGACTCTTGATTCCAGGGTCGTGGGTTCAAGCCTCACGTTGGGTGTGGAGCCTACTTAATATATACATGCTTGGTACAATGCTAAGCATGTAGTGAAGCAGTCAATAACTGCTAGGCTATTACTATTGTTGTTTGTTTATGTTCACCATGATCTTAAGAAGCTCATGAGCCGATGGCGGAGACCCAAACTTACACAAGGAACTTCAGAGAGGTTGGAGCATAATACAGAATGAAGGTCCAAACCAGAAGGGGTAGTTAATTCTAAGAGGAAGGACCAGAAACCTCATGGAGAAGGTGGCTAAACCTGAGCTGTGAAACACAAGCAAGACTTCCTAAAACTCTGAAGGTGAGGAAACACTGAGAGAGCTTCCTTAGCAAAAGTACATGATGAGTGATGGAGGACATGCAATCACCTGCCATCCCATGCTCTGAACATTTCTCCCCTTTGGCTATGATCTCCATATCAGTTGAGATGGTGTATAAGTCTTCATCAAGTCTTCTCCATGCCTCCCGATAACAAATCACAACAGATTTCCAGTACATGATGGATGGATGGATGGATGGATGGTGGATGGATGGATGGCAGATGGATGATGGATAGATGGATGGATGATGGATAGATGGATGGATGGATAAAATGGATGGACAGGAAATAGGAGAGTGGATGGATGGATGCATGCGTGGATGAGAATGTGGTTGAAGGTCAGGTGCAAGAATGGCAGCTGCCTCATGAGTTCCCAACTCAGGGCCTTGCCCTTAGGGTTCTCTCTGCCTGTATTATTCTCCAAGATATTCCCTTGGCTTAGCTCTCATTTCATTTTAGGCTATGGTCAAATGCTACTTTCTCAGGAAAGCCTCCTTTGACCATCTAATCTAAAATAAAACCCACTTTGACTCTTGCCTTCCTATATTTTAAATAGCGTTTCTCACTCCCTAGCATACTAGATAATTTGCTTGCATCAAGTGTAAGCTCCAGGGTATGAGATGCTTTCTCTGCTTTGCTCACTCCTCTGTCGACAGCACCTAGTATATGGCCTGGCACACAGTCAGCATCCAGTAAACATTTGTTGAAGGAGCTGAAGGTTTAATAAGCAGCTAGGAAGGAAGGGGGAGGTCCAGTCTTGGAAATATCTGAACCTCTTTGCAATGGTTGAAAAAGTGCTCTGTAAATGATAATGCTGATACTTTCTTTCGTTGGTTCCACAATGAGAGTGAAGTTCTTCCCATGAGCATCTCACTCTCCTGTCTACTCTGAGATATCCACTGTTGACAACTTGGGGCTAGAATTGTAAACCCCACTTTGATGGATGAGGAGATGGAAGCTCAAAAAAGCTAAGAGACTTTCCCAGGATCATACAACTACTCAACAGCAGAGCCAAATGTTTTATCCGTTCCTCCTCAGGTATCTATTATGTACCAACTGTGTGGACCATGGGACATTCTTTCTTGGGGCTGCAGTTCCCTCTACCCCAGGTCCACCCTGGGCAGGGCCAAGTGGTGTGGTCTCAGGGGACCAAATCACAAGCACTACAAGCAGAAACACTTTCCTTGTGAACCCACATCCTGGTTAAGCCTGCTCAGCCCACATGGCTCCCGGGCAACCAAGATGGGGAAGGATGCCACTCTGGGCTGACTGGAATGTTCTCAGCCCTTCAGCTGGTCTCTCTCGGCTGCCCAGACGTCCTGTTTCTCCTCTCTTGCTGACCCAGTTACCCAGTGTGAATAGGAACGTTCCATTCATACCTTAACTGATACTCAAAGTAACCCATGACCTATCATCATCCCCATTGAATGAGGGATGGAAATGAGGTCTGGGGCACTTAAGTGGCTTGCTCAAGGCTACAAGGCTAACAAGCAAAAGCTGTGACCTGAACTCTGAGTCTGTGTCCCTCTGATTCAGGGGCCCATGTTCCTACCTTGCCCCTCCTGCACCCCATCCCCAGACCCCCTCCCTTCAACTCTGCCTCTGCCACTGCCCACACCTCTCTTCAAGAGTCTCTACTTCATGCCGCCATCTCCTTTCCACTGTGCCCCTCACCCACCTACCCCTTCTCCCTCTCCCTCTGCGAGTTTCTTCCCCCACATCCACAAACATTCTCAAGTCTCCCCCATTTTCAAAAGAAGGTCCACCCCAGTTCTTTTTCTCCTTCAGGCTACCACTTCCTCTTTCTCCTTAATTTCATCCACAAACTTCTGGGGGGAAAATTATTTTATGTGTCCTTTCCAGCCAGTACTCCCCACAAATGACGTAGTCATTAGACAGACTCAGATCTCAGTGCTCAATCTGCCACTGGGTTATAGCTTGACCTTGATTAAATCACATGTCTCTCAGCTTCCTCATCTGTAAAACAGGAATATTGATACTCTTCTCTCCTAGGCTCTTTGTGATCCTGAGATAAGATAAAGAATCTAAGTTACCTTGTCATTGTCCCTGTTCACCCAGCCCTCCCACAGTCTTGGCATGTGTAGACATAACATAAAATAGCTGGTGGGTGAGAAATTGAATGAGTTAACATCCTTCATGTGGGGCCTTGCCTCCCCATCACCCTTTCCTGCCTGGGCCTTGGTGCCTATGATGGCTTTGTGTGTGTGTGTGTGTGTGTGTGTGTGCATGTGTGGTAAAATATACATAACATAAAATTAACCATTTTAAGCATTTTTAAGTGTACAGTGAGTGACATCACACTTTGATGCAAACTACCATCCATCTCCAGAACTTTTTCATTATCCTAAACTGAAACTCTGCACCCATTAAACACTAACTCCCCCATTCCTCTCTCCCCTCAGCCCCTGGTAACCACCATTCTGCTTTCTTTCTCTGTGAATTTGGCTCTTATAGGTACCTCTGGTAAGTGGAGCCATACAAACATTTGCCCTCTGTGATGGATAATTTGATGTGTCATCTTCGCTAGTCTATGGTGCCCACTTGCTTGGTCCCATAGCAGCCCAGATGTTGCTGTGAAAGTATTCTTTAGATGTGATTAACATTTAAATCGGTAGACTTTGAGCAAAGCAGATTGCTCTCCATAATGTGGGCGGACCTCATCCAACGTTTGAAGACCTTAAAAGGAAAGACTGAGTTTCCCTGGATAAAAAGAAATTTTGCCTCCAGACCGCAACAGAGAAATTCTACTTACGTTTCCAGCCTTTCGTACTCAAGACTGCAACATCAACCCTTACCTGAGTGCCAGCCTGCTGGCTTCCCTTACAGATTTCAGGTTTACCAGCCCCTACAATCACATGACCATGAACCCTCAATTTCAATCTCTATCTCTCATATATATATATATATATATATAGTGTGTGTGTGTGTGTGTGTGTCCTATTGGTTCTGTTTCTCTGGAGAATCTTGGCTGATACATTAGCCCTGATCCCTCTACATAAACCTTATTCCCATCTTCTCATCAGCCCAGATATCACCTCCTCTAGGAAGCCTTCTGGAGCATTCTCACATGGGACACTTGTGCATTTAGGTGGCCACCTGCATGAAAGAGACCTGAGCAGACAGCTGGATGCAGGCAAAGTTCCTGGCTCCTCCATTCCTTCACTTTGACCCAAGGGGTCTTGGTTCCCCAGCTGGAAGCTTCCAGGGCACACCAAGGATTTCTGTCGGGTCTGGGATCTGACAGCAGGACACCCACGACTGCTCTCCGGCTTCCTGGTGCCCAGTGGAGGCTGTGACAAGGATGAGGAGGACAAGACTGCCGCTTAGGACCCCAGCCCCCAGCCCCCAGAGGCTGTACTACAAAGTGGTTGGGAGCCAGGTTTGGAAGGAAAGTCTGCTTGGTTTTGAATCCCATCTCTGCCACTTACCAGTCATTGTCACCTCAGGAAAGCCAATACCCTCTGTCAGACTTTCTCTTCTTCACAACGAGAATAATAACGCTTATCTCTGAGGGTACCAGGAGGATTAGGTGAGGTAACACAAAGCACCTGCACAGGGTAATCACTCTATAAATGACAGGTACTATTATTGTTATTGATGCTATTTTCATTGTTAACCATGTGGCTTCAGGCAAACGGCATAAACTCTCTTGGCCCCATTTCCCGGTCTCTAAACTGAGGAGAAAAATAACAAGAAACGCTTCACGGAGTGGCTCTGGGCACGAAATGAGATAAAACATGTAGAGCGACCCTCTGTACACAACAGCTATTATTAGGCAACAATATTTAGTAGTATTATTGTTGTTATTATTATTATACGGGCCCGCCCACAGAGGTAGCCCCTGGATCCCTCCGCCTAGGAGGGATCTGAGAACCTGGGTGGAGGAAAAGCCCCGCTCAGAGCCCCCTCCCCGCGCCCCCGCCCCTCAGGCCCCTTTGAAGTCCCCAGGGGCCCCCGGGGCCCCGTGATAAATGTCCCAGCCCTATAGGTTATGACTTGCTGCCAGATTTGACGTTAACCATCATGCCCTGGCTGGGTGTTTGAAGAAAGTGGCTAAATGCTGCTGGGGCTGATGGGGGAGATAGCCGCCGAGGCCCCGTCTTTGAAAGCCGGCCGCCCGGGCGAGAGCTGGCGAGGAGGCCGGCTCCGCTGCAGCTGTTTAGTCTACCAATCACCGTGGTGACAGCGAGTCTGTGCGGCCGCGGGGAGGGCCGCGCGGGGCGGGAGGGGCGCCTGCGGCCGCTGGGGCGTTCCCGTCGCTTTCTTTCTTTTCCTGGGGGTGTATGTGTGCATGCGCTCGGTGCTCGGTTCACACCTTTGCGGTGAGCAGGGAGAAGGCTGCAGGGGACAAAGAGCGGGAATGGAAGGCCAGCCCCCCGCCCCCAACGGGGGGGGGGGCTCGCTGCTGCCTCGCCTCCCCTTGTTTCCCCTAAAACAGAAGCGCGTTTCACGAAGAGGTTCATATCCCAGGCTTCAGAGTCAGCCGGGCGCTGCCTCTTCTTGCAGGGTGTCCTTGGGAAAGATCCTTGACCTCCCCAGCCTCGGTTTCCTCATCTGTAAAATGGGGGTGAGTAACGGCACCTCCCTCATAGGGTTCCGCGACGCTGAATATGTGTGAAGCGTCTTGCACAGAACCAGGTACACAAGCGAAGGCTGGGCAGATGGAAGCTGATCCCCAACGGTGGTTGGGGGTGCATAAAAAGAAGAGCCACCTTTGCTGTGGGGCTCCCAATGTGTCCCCAGACTCCTCATCCCAACTTCTGGTTCACTCCACCCTTCTCCGTTCATTTGTTCTTTCAAACAACTTGTCTCCAAGGCAGAGAAGCATCATAATTAAAAATAATCGCTACCATTAGGGAGCCCTTACTCTCGGCCAGGCACCGTGCGGAGCACTTTACAGGTCCCAGCTGACCCGGGAGGAAAGCGGTGCCATGGAACCCTTTCACACGGTGCAAACCCAGGCTCAGTGAGAAGCCCCTGGCTTAGTGAGCAGCAAGAAAAAACACCAGCCCAGTTGTCTCTTGGGTCACAAGTGGCGCTGCAGACGGGGTGCTGGAGGACAGAGGTGTGGGTTCTTAGGCCACTCGATAGCCAGAAATGTCCCTCATCTGTAAATCGGGAATAACGACACCTGACTTATAGGGTTGGTGGGAGTTTTAGGTAAGATAACAGTGAACGGTGCCTGGCGCTTAGCAAGGTCTTAATAAATGGTAGCCCGTGTGATTTTTGAGCACCTCCTCTGCCCCAGCCTGTGCTAGGAACTGGAGACCCAAAGCTCATCACTTCAAAGCACCTGACACACCAGGTGTCAGGACACACCAGGTCGCCCTTCGGCGACAAACAACCCAGTGCTTAGCGCAACCAAGGCTTAGTTCACACTCATGCTACGTGCCCAACACAGGTGAGCAGGAGTTTCTGTTCCGCCAGGCACTCGGGGACAGCAGCTGGTGGCCCCTCCACTTACACATGCGTTTCCAAGGTCACTGGCAAGGTGAACAGAATACGGTGAATCACACACTGGCTCGTAAAGTTTGTATCACCAACATTTTATTGGCCACTGTAAATCACTTGGTGATGCCTAACCTCAAAGAGAAGTATACCCTTATCATGGGTTAGAAAGAGGGAGAAAACGACCACCACAAGTCCCATAGTCCAGGAGGGGAGGAAAATATGTAAACAGCTATCCTGATGGAGTTATGTCCTCACTAAGCACTGTGTCAACACAGAGGTCAGGGGAGGCTACATGGCAGAAGTAAGCTAAGAGCCCAAGCCTGGCTTTTAGACCAGTCGATGGTTCTTCCACTGGGGGCAAGGTTCCACCGTTGGCTTTCAAGGATCCAGGAATCGCCTGAAACTGCAAAATCTTAGAGGTAGTTGGGTTTGTACATTTTTATGGGAAGAACATCTTAACTTTCATGATCTGAGACTCTGGCCACCAGATGATATCTGTGCCTTTCTCCTGACATCAGCCCCTTCTATTACAGTGTATCTTAAAGTGCAGTGTTTAAGCCACTGCGGCACACAGTCTGGGAAGTTGTAAGATATGCATAGTCCCAGGACCAGCCCTGAATCAGAATCTCTGGGAGTAAGGCTGGGCAATCTGAATTTTAACGAGTTCTCAGGTAACCCTGCTGCGCCCCCAAACTTGGAGAATGAAGCAAGTGAATGAGGCTGTGAGTGAAGCGTGGTGAGTGAACACACAAGACCCTCTGTGGCCAGAGAGTGCTTTACAGTTTGCACAGTGCGGCCACGCACTGTACCTAGTTCGACTGGCACAGCAAAAGGGTGGAGAGAAGGCACCAGGCTCTCTGGCACAGAGGAGGGGTTCAGTGTCACTGACAGAGACAGGAAATGCAGGGGCAGCAAAAAAAAAAAGAAGAAAGAAAGAAAGAAAGAAAGAAAGAAAGGCTTAAAAATATGCACTCTGGAATCAGACATCCCTGGGTTCAAGTCTCATCCTTGCCAGTTACCAGCTGGGTGACCTCTGACAAGTTCCCTACCCTCTCTGGGCCCACCTACTTCATCTGGCCCCGGAATGACGGTCTCAGCTCCTTCACAGCACTGTGCACACAGCCCAGGCGCTCTAAAGGATCGCCAGAGAATAATAACTGTTTTAATGATTTCTGTGCTAGTTCTCAGGAACTCCCATCTTGAGGGGAGCAGAAGGAAAACCTGAGGCGGTTCCACTCTTGAGTTCTAGAGGGTGAAATCAAGGCCAGGCACAGCCCCTCAGCCTCCTGTCCTAGACACCTGTGCACGCACACACACTCGCCCTTTTTGTCCTTGATACCGCTGTTGAAGCCCTGTCTGGCATAGTAGTTAGACACCCCCCCCACCCCCGACCCAGGGCTCAGGGCCAAGGGTCAGATCAGTGTTTCCCAGCCTCGTCTGTGCCAAAGAAGAACCTAGCAAGTGTGTTCAAGATACAGATTCCCGGCCCCACCCCTGGCGGTTCTGATTCTATGGCTTGGGGCCCCAGAAACTGCAGTTTAACATGTTCCTGGGGATTCTGACTCTCAGCCAGGTCCTTGAGACGATGCTCGGAACTCCAGTTGGTTCAGAACATGCAGGTTTGGAATGTCTGATAGGGAGATGGAGGTCCTGGCTCACACAGGACCCTGTGCCCGGCAGGAATACAGCCCCAAGATGAACCCTCTCCTCCCCAGCAAGCTACCTGCCCACCCATCTCCAGGATGCCCTGTGCTACCCTTCCCCTTGCAGCTTGGGGCAGGGAGAAGGGGCGACTGTATCTTTAGGTGACTTGGGTGGGGGAAAGAGCCCTGGACTGGAGTCAGGAAACACAGCAGGGGAGACTCCTTGGCTCACCCCATAACCTTCAGGCACTCAGAGCCTCAGCGTCTGATCTGTCTGTGGGGCTCACTCCCCTGACTGAAGGAGATAAGAGGAGAAGCTTTGGCCTCCGGGCGCTACCCTGCACAGCACCCCTTCTGAAGCCCTGCACCTAACTTTGTTTCCTCGTCTTTAAGTAGGGCCCCATAAAATCCACTCTGGGCCCTGGCCAAGATAGTGGCTATGAAAGTGCCAAATGAGGGACAGACCCAGCAGCGGCTCTCACCCAGGAAACTCAGCACCTTAAAAAGGGGAGAGATAAGGACTCCTAGGTTGCTCCCGGAGCACCCCCTCCTCTGCCTGCTTTGATTTCTCCACTTCTCTCCTAGCCAGAGACCTGCCTGGGAGTTTATCAGCAGGGAGTGGCAGGGCCTGCTAATCACAGGCTGCTCTGGGCCAGGGGATTAACTCTGCAGACCTGAGCTGGCCCGGGTCAGGGGCCCTGGCTACCAGCTGTGCCCCAAGGGTTCTCAGCTTCAGATTGTTTATGGGGAGGAGGAGGGGGGGAGGTTATGGGACCCTGAGGGAGGAACCCTCCGCAAACTTGCAACAGAACCACAGCAGCAGAGAGATTAAAATTAAATGGAGCACCTCACTCTCCTGCTTAGGACCCTCCAGGGGGCTTCCTCTCTGTGCAGAATAAACTCCAAACCCATGCCCCGCCCACAAGGCCCTCCTGGCCTCTCTGAACTCAGCCCTGGCTCTGGGGCGCTCCAGCCATGCCTGCCTTCTCTCCCTCCTGGACCACCACCCCCTCCCCAGCTTATTCTCGCTCTGGGACTCTGGACTGGGCTCTTCCTGTGTCTGGAACCCCATTCCCAGATCTTCAAAAGGCTCTCCCTCCAGGTGTCATCTCAAATGGCTTATCACAGAGAGGACTTTCCCCCCTGCCTTCCTGAGGGAGGGCCGTCCCTTCCCACTGTCACATTATCCCTCTGCTTTATTTTTCAATCAGAGGCTGAAATTCATATCTGTTTTCTGCTTATTTTCTGCCTCTGCCAAGAGAGGAGGTGAACTGAGAGCCTCTGCCCAGTGCTTAGGGGGAGCCACCTACTGGGGGCTCTGAACAGTTTGCAGAATGAGGGCTATAGACCTGTCAAGCCACTGTCCTGGGTTCTGGGCAGGGACTGGGGATGGGGATGGGGGCGGGGGGGGCGTGCCAGGAGCCCTGCTCTGAGCCCATGTGCTTCCCATCGTGGGAGAGCGAACTGAACGGGTGTATTTAAAAAGGCAAGCAACACCTGCCGGTTTCAGGTGCAAACCTGGAGGCTGGGTTGGAGGAGGTGGTTCCATACCTCACCAAGTGGTAGGAAGGATGCCTGGGGAGCTTGTTGCAAAGATGGCTACCTGGACTTCGCCTCCAGGAGCAGGTAGGATGGGAAGGATTCTTGGGCCCCCGTGGTCAGAGAAGGCTTCCCAGAGGGGCCATGCTGTGAACAGGTACATCTAGGGTTGGGGAGGAGAGGGGCAAAGGGAAGGCTGGGCACCTCCTCTTGCGCCCAAGTGTGAGACCCCAAGGTGGAATATGGTAAGACTTGGGGAGGCCCTGGAGAAAGGGGAAGAAGGGCAGGGCTTCAGACCCCCTGCTGCTCCTCCCAGCCACTCTCCTCCTCCCAGGATATCCACCACCTCCTGCCACAGAGGCAGTTCTACCCCTCAGCTCACATCACCTGGCATCGGAGCCAGCAACCCATCCCGGCAAGAACTGGGCCAACTCTCAACCCCTGCTTCCCCCACCCGGTACAGTGAGGTGCTTGGTGTGAGAGCACTGCTTGGCCCCCTGAACTGGGCGGGGGACCATGGTCCTGCCACATGGAAAGTTTGGTGGCCACAGGAAAGTACTTAAAAAGAATCTCTGAGCCTCAGTTTCCTTATCTGTAAAATGGGAGGGTTAAACATGCTAATGCGTGAAAGGCACCCAGACCACCGTCTGGCACACAGCAAGTGCTTAATAACTGCAGTAAATGTTTTTGCGGCCCTTTCCCCAGAGCCCAAAGCCTTGGGCCCCCGGCGCGGGCCGCCCGCCTAACCCTGGCCTCTAGCGCCACCAACCGGCCAAGTGGCAGAGTGGCGGACTCAGGGGCCGCGAGTGCACGTGTCCGATCTGCCCCCACTCCCTGAGGGACGCGGGCGGGCCCCTCCCTCCGCGGGCCTCCCCTGCCTCATCAGTTAAAAGGTGGTGTCCTTTGGCGCTCACGTCAGCTTGGTTTGGGCTTGCAGAGAGTCTTCGGGGCGGGGAGTGGGGGTGGGGGATGCTCTCCTGGAGGGACTGGCTCGGCCCGAGTTCAGAAGACAGGTGCCCAGAGCGGACGGGGGCCGCTGCTCCGGCCGGTCACGCCCCTTCCACCGCGGGCGAGCTGCTGGACGCGGTCCGCTGGGGTTTCCGACAGGTTCCAGGCTCGCCCCGCGCCCCCAGCCGCTGCACCCCGGGAGCAAGGGAGAGCGCGTGCGCCACACCCCCGCTGCGCCCATGACGCGCACAGGGTTCCAGAGCCAGACACACGCACCCACGACGTTAATTTTGGTTTTTTTCCGGCTTGATTTGTTTAAGGTCTGCCCGCTGAACACTTCTCCCCGGAGTGTCGGCTCCCGCAGGGCGGACAAGGTCCTCAGCTCTCGTGTCAGCCGGTATCACCAGGCAGGGGGCTGGCACGCAGCTCTCCAGGGCTACTTGGTGAGTTAGTAAATAGAACGACGCTCACGACGCACACAATCACGCCCAATCTCAGTCACGCTCTCCACCGGCGCGCACACGCACACACACACACACACACACACACACACACATACACACACACACACACACACACTCGCTCCAGCGAACGCGCGTGCACCCTTGGCGTGCAGCGAGAGCATCTGGCGCCCTGCCAGCCTCCCCGCACCTCCCTCCTCTGCTTCCTGTACTAAGGGCTCCATCCAGCCCTCTTGAGGCCATCAGGGGAGGGAGTCCGGAGGGGTCCCAGTGACCCACAGGGAGATGCAAAGATTTTATGAATCTGCTGGCTGTAAATTCCCACCACCTATACCCACCCCACCTCCCTTCTCACTTGAGAGAGAGTATTTCCCCACCCTCTGCTCGCCCTCCAAAGTTCTCCTCCAAGTAATGAGGGCCATTCAGATGGGACCGTTCCCCCAGCCATCACACACACCATACCACCACGGCCATTTAGACTGATAGGCTGGAGTCCCACCTCTGTGCTGATCAGGTGGGTAGCAAGTGGCCTTGGCCACTTGGACAAGTGACTTGACCTCAGTGACTTCCTCAGGGAAACGTGACTAATAATAGGACTTCTCATGGGTTTAAGTGACAGTGAAAAGAGATAATGCAGTATAAGTCCCTCAATGCCTAGCACCTGCAAAATGCTCAGAAAATGGAGTTATAGTTATTCTTATTATAGGGCCCTTAATATGATTAGTCTTAGAACTGCCATTTAGACTTAAAATAGCAGAACTAGACAGGCTCTGACAGAACCCCTACTGCAATGGTTTCATTGCAAGCTGGAGACAAAGAAGCCTGGAGAGGGGAAGGGGCTTGCTCAAAATCACTCTGCCAGTCAGTTGTAGAACCATGTCAAGAATTCCGATGTCTCAGGCAAAGCGTTCTTAGACAAGACACCAAAAACACAATCCACAAAAGACAAAAGATAAACTGGACTTTGTTGAAATTAAGAACTTCTGTACTTTGAAAGACATTGTTAAGAAACTGAAAAAATAAACCACAAATCGTATACCTGATAAATCACTAGTATTCAACATAAAGAATTTGCAAAATTCAATAGTAAGAAAGCCTAATGTTAAAACGGGCAAAAGGCTAGAAGAGACACTTCACCACGGAAGATATATGCATGGCAAATAAGAATGAAAAGATGCTTGTATTTAGTCAGTAAGGAAATGAAAATTAAAAGTATAATGAGCTCCTACTACACACTTATTAGAATGGCTAAAATTGAGAGGGAAAGCTGACAATACCTCGTGCTGATGAGGATATGAAGTGACTGGAACTCTCATACATCAGTGGTGGGAATGCAAAAGATGCAACCACTTCGGAATATAGTTTCACAATTATAAAGTTAAGCATACACTTATAAAACCCGGCAATCTCGTTTCTAAGCCTTTATTTACCAATGAGATGAAGATTCATGTGCGTGCAAAAATCTGTACATAAGTGTTTGCAATAACTTAATCATCGTATAAACTGAAAACCCAAATGTCCACTGGTGAAGAGATGAAAATATAGCACAAGCTTACTCCCTCCCAGGAAATGCTGTTTCTAAGTATTAAGTGCCATTTGATCTGACCAGGATCCCCTGGTGGAAAAAAAGGTGTGCAGAACTTGAAAAATATTGTTTTAAATAAAACCACAGTGTAGGTCATAATATCAATATCTCCAAAACAATATCAGTCCCTCCAGAACAATTTCCTAGTGGTTCTGTGAAAGTCACCTGCAGAATTTGAAAAAAAAAAAAAAACCAACAACAAATTTTAGGGTGACTTCTGGAATGGTACTTAGGAATCTTTGAGGGTTTTAACTTTTTTGTTGTGATGTACAATATACATCCTGAAAAGCGCATAAAAAGGGATCATACAGCTCAAGTAGTTTCCGTAAAATGAATATGCCTGTGTGCCTAGCCGCCCCGTGAGGAAGCAGAACAGTGCCTATACCCCCAAATTTCCCTTACCCCCTTCGGGATCACACCACCCTCCCTCTTCCCCCAGAAGTCATGCTAACCTCTCTGCCTTCTTCTTTTTTTTTTTTTTAATTCATTTTTGAGAGACAGAGACACAGAGCGCGAATGGGGGAGGGGCAGAGAGAGGGAGAGAGGGAGACACAGAATCTGAAGCAGGCTCTAGGCTCTGAGCTGTAAGCACAGAGCCCAACGTGGGGGATGTGGGCTTGAGTTCATGGAGTAGACTGCGAGATAGTGACCTGCACTGAAGGAAGTCAGATGTTTAACCGACTGAGCCACGCAGGTGCCCCAACCACTCTGCCTTCTAACACTAGTTGTGCCTGGCTGGGGACTTGATGTTCATGAAATAATAATGCATGAACTTGTGTTTGCTTCTTGCTTCCCTTGTTGAACAACATGCTTTAAAGACTGATCCTTGTCATTGTACGGAACATTTTTAAAGTCAGCTCTGCTGATTCTTAAGCTCATCCAGGTTCGAAAATCTTTTCCAAGAAAGCTGAGACTCAGAGAGGGAGAGGAATTCATGGAAGGTCATACAGGCAGTCGGTGGAAAAACTGTGATGGGCTCATCTGACACACATCCTGAGCTTTTTGCATGTCCCTACATCTGTTATCTATGGTGCTGGGGACAGAATTTTGGTTTGTTAATCACATTTAGATGGCAAACAATGTGATAGGATATCACCATTTTTCCTACCCTGGGCAACTTCCACAGGAAACCACCCAGCACCCTGGAGGAAAGCCTGCCACTTGAGCTTGAGTAAGAGACGTGACCACTCTATGCCTCAACTTCCCCAGATGTGAAATGGAGATAGAAATACCAGTACCTAATTCACAAGATTGTCAAGAGAGCTGAGACAGAGCATGGAATAGTGTCTCCTCAAATGGCCTCAATAACTTAATGGTAGCTATTTTTATTATTTCTCCTTACTCCCCAGTGGCTCACACTGAACCAATACTCAGGGTGACAGCAGCCGCTTGGATAAAACCATGGCAAATTCCCTCACAGTGTCAATGGGACACAGGGGCATCATGGTAGAAAGTTCAGTAGAGAAAGCATGTTTAGGAAGGGCACGCAGGGTGGTCCAGGGGCTCCATTTTAGCCACTGACTGCCTTGTAGCCTTTGGCAAGTTTCTTCCTCTCTCTGGACTCCAGTTTCCACCTACTTAAAATGATGGTATGGAACTAAATGGTGTCCAGGTATCAGAGCGGAGAGCTCAAGTTGGTGTATCTACTGGTGCCCCTCCTTGTCTCTCCCTGAGTAACATCCTCCTGCCCATGGCCTCTGCGCCTCACCAGAGTAAGGGACCCCACCAAGATACTGTGACCTGGAGAAATGCACATGTACCCTATATCACTGGCCATGGGACTTCTTGTGCCAAGGCTCCCTGAGGCGTCTTCCTAGATCCCTAGAAGTCTCTACCCCCCAGGCTAAGAACCTCCAATCTCTCCTACCCTTGAGTTCCAGACCCTTTTCTCCCAATGGTTCACAAGCACTTAAAAAAAATGCAGTTTTATGGAAACAGAATTCACATAAAGTGTACCATTGAGTGCGTGTTAGCATATTATGATAGCTGCACAGCCATCACCACTATCTAATTCCAGAACATTCTTATCACCTTAGCAGTCACTCCCCATTTCCCCCCTCACCTGGACAACCATTAATTCTGTCTTTATGGATTTGCCTGTTCCAGACATTTGATATAAATGGAACCATACAACATGACTCTTTGTGTCTGGCTTCTTTCATTTATCATAATGTTTTCAAGGCTCATCGTGTTATAGCCTGTATTGGTACAAAGCTTCTTTTTATTGCTGAATAATAGTCCATTGTATGGCTGTACGTCATAATATTTATCTGCTTGTCCACTGATGGATATTTGAGTTGCCTCCACCTTTTGATTATTGTGAATAATGCTGCTGTGAACATGGGTATACAAATATCTGTTGGAGTCCCTGCTTTCACTTCTTCTGGGTATCTACCCAGAAATAGAATTGCTTTATCCTATGGTAATTCTATGTTTAAATTTTTGAGGATCCATCAAGTTTTTCCACAGAGGCTGCACCACTTCTCATTCCCATCAGCACTATTAGAGGGTTCTAGTTTCTCCACACCCTCTCCAACACTTGTTTTTTTTTTTTTATTTATATTTTTTAATGCTTATTTTTGAGAAAGAGACAGAGCATGAGTTGTGGAGGAACAGAGAGAGAGGGAGACACAGAATCTGAAGCAGGCTCCAGGCTCTGAGCTGTCAGCACAGAGCCCTACGTGGGGCTCGAACTCACGAATGGTGAGATCATGACCTGAGCCAAAGTTGGAGGCTTAACTGCCTGAGCCACCTGGGGTGCCCCGTTTTTTTTAATGTTTATTTACTTATTTTGAGAGAGATAGAGACAGCACCAGTGGGAGAGGGAGGGAGAGAGAGAGAGAGAGAGAGAGAGAGAGAGAATCCCAAGGAGGCTCTGCATCATCAGCCCACGTCTGATGCAGGGCTCGAACCCATGAACTGAGAGATTGTGACCTGAGCCAAAATCAAGGGTCAGGACCCCCTCCAACACTTGTCTTTGATTACAGTCATCCTACTGTGTGGGAAGTGAAATCTCATTTGCATTGTTTTGATTTGCATTTCCTGGTGACTAAATGATGTTGAGCATCTTTTCATGTGTTTATTGGTCATTTGCATGTTTTGTTTTGTTTTTCTGGGGAAGTGTCTATCTTTATCCCAGTACCACACTCCTTTTACTATAGCTAGTAAATTTTAAAATCAGCAAGTATGAATCCTCCAACTTTGTACTTTTCAAGATTGTTTTGGCTGTTCTGGGTCCCTAATGTTTCCATATGAATTTTAAGGTCAACTTGTCAATTTCTGAAAAGACTCCAGCTTTGACTTTGTAGGAATTGCATTGAATTTGTAGATAGATTTTGTAGGAATTGCATCAAATTTGCAAATAATTTGGGAGCGTATTACCCACAAACATAGGATGTCTTTCCACTTCGGTCTTCAATTTCTTTCAATGATGTTTTACATTTTTGTTAAATTTATTCCTGGTATTTTATTCTTTATGATGCCTTTGTAAGCAGAGTTGTTTTTCTTAATCTCCTTTTCATCTTTTCCATGCCAGTGTATAGAAATACAATTGAATTTTTTGTGTTGAAAAAAAAATGTATCTGAAGAACCTTTCAAAATGCTTGTTCACAGGCCCACCTCTATAGAGGCTGTAGCGAGGTCTGGAAATCTGCATTTATTTAGATGTTTGTTTGTTTATTTTTAGAGAGAGAAGAAACATGTGCACACATGCGTGAGCAAGGGAGGACAGAGAGAGAGGGAGGGAGAGAATCCCAAGCAGACTCCACACTGTCAGCATGTGGGGCTCAAACTGAACCATGAGATCATGACCTGAGCCAAAATCAAGAGTCGAATGCTTAACCAACTGAGTCACCAGGCACCCCTGGAAATCTGTAATTTTTTTTTAATTTTATTTTTTATTTTTTAAAATTTACATCCAAATTAGTTAGCATACTGCAACAATGATTTGAGGAGTAGATTCTTTAGTGCCCCTTACCCATTTAGCTCATCCCCCCTTCCACCACCCCTCCAGCAACCCTCAGTTTGTTCTCCATATTTATGAGTCTCTTCTGTTTTGTCCCCCTCCATGATTTTATATTATTTTTGTTTCCCTTCCCTTATGTTCATCTGTTTTGTCTCTTAAAGTCCTCAGATGAGTGAAGTCATATGATGTTTATCTTTCTCTGACTAATTTCACTTAGCATAATACCCTCTAGTTCCATCCACATAGTTGCAAATAGCAAGATTTCAGTCTTTTTGGTTGCCAAGTAATACTCCATTGTGTGTGTGTGTCCCTACATCCATACATCCATCATCCATTTTCTTTATCCATTCATCCATCGATGGACATTTGGGCTCTTTCCATACTTTGGCTATTGTTGATAGTGCTGCTATAAACATGAGGGTGCATGTGTCCCTTCGAAACAGCACACCTGTATCCCGTGGATAAATGCCTAGTAGTACAAATGCTGGGTCGTAGGGTAGTTCTATTTTTAGTTTTTTGACAATGGAAATCTGTAATTTTAACCTTCTATTTGGCGTCATTTTTCCCCCAAAGTGTTTCAGTGCATTTAGATTACAATATTTTGTTTTACATAAGTGCTATCATACTGTGTATATTGTTCTGCAACTTGATTTTTCTCCAATAGCATACTTAGGAGATCATCTGCACATCCATACACACACATTCTGTTTAATTGCTGCACAGCATGACAGAGTGTGGCCATCTCCCAGCTGACTTCACCACCCCTCTCTTCATGACTGTTTCCTTTTCACAACTGTCTTTCATGTCTCCATCTTTCTTACTACATTGTCTCACTACATTATTCAGTTCTTCAAACAGAATACACAGGCTCTAGAGTCAGACTACCTGGGTTTAAACTGCAGTTCTGCCCTTCACCAGTCATGCAACCCTGGGCAAGTTCCCACTTCTCTGTCTTCTGTAAGGTGGGGGCAATGGTAATTGAGGCCGATGTGAGTTTCAACACAGAGCTCACTTAGCTCAGGCACCTGGTACACAGTAGGTGCTCAAGAAATATTGGTTGGATGTATCAGCAGATGAATAGTTTGCCCACAAGCCCCTTTGTATCCCCTAGAACATAATGCCCCTAAAAAATAAAGAAAAGTGCCATAGTTAGCAGAGGTTAGGAAATGGCTGCTTTAGAATGTTTATGTTTCCCACAGGCTAGGGACATAAGAAACTGGATTTGGAGGCAGATCCTTGTGGTCACCATGCAGATCTGTTAAGCAGGACTTGCCATGGGCTATTGTAGTGCCTCTAGCACAGTCATGGGGACTTCTATTAGGGAGCCAGGGTTTGCCTAGTAGCAAAAGGTCCAGCTTTGGAATCAGACAAATTCGAGACAGAACTGGATTCAAGTCTTGATTCTATAACCTGCTAGTTGCATTGACCTTGGGGAAGTCACTTAATCTCCCTGAACTTCAGTTTCTTCAACTGTAGAATGGGAAAGTGATGCTGCTTATTTGGGAAGACAGTATGAGGGTCACTGTAAAGAGTTTGCCTTGGTGCCTGGTGTATGATGATGCTCCTCACATGTTGGTCCTCTGGACCTAGCTGTGCCTGAAGCTATTGCCCAGCCTCCACCACCACCACTCCCTGGCTTTTCAGTGCACTATAATGATGCTCACTTTGTTGGTCCTCTGGACCTAGCTGTGCCTGAAGTTATGGTCCGCCCTCCACCACCACCACTCCCCGGCTTTTCAGTGAACTGAGCCAATAAATAATTTTTGCTTAAGCCCATAACAGTTGGGTTTCTGTCCTTCACAGCTCAAAGAATTGGGCTAATTCACAGAGTGAACTTTGTTATAAAGCTCCATGCTCTGACCCACTATCCAACTCCCAGTTTACATGTGACCTGAATAGAACAAATAACCATATGTATATAGACAGTCACTTTAGGATAAAATGAGTTCAGTGTTTCACCTTTCCCATCTCGTTCTCCCTTTTTTAAGTCCCATTTCACATGGTCTCGGGAAGTAGAATTTAATCCAGCTAATCACGGTTAAAGACATAGTCTTTCATCCTGGCCCTTGGGGAGCCCTTCACGAGCCCTTCTCCACAAGCATCCTCCCCAATTCCCTCTGACTGAGGATGCAGTCTCTCTATCTGCATCATGGGAGGCAGGGAAAGGATAACTCTGGAGCCATCAGTGCTTTGTTTAAAACCCAGTTCTGGGGGCACCTGGGTGGCTCAATGGGTTAAGCATCGGACTCTTGATTTCAGCTCAGGTCATGATCTCACAGTTGGTGAGTTCGAGCCCCGCATCGGACTCTATGCTGACAGTGCAGAGCCTGCTTAAGATTCTCTCTCTCTCCCTGTTTCTCTGCTCCTCCCCTGCTTGCTCTCTCTCTCTCCCTCTCTCTCTCTCAATTATTAAACTTCAAAAAATAAAACCTAGTTCTATTGCTTCCTAGTTGTGTAACCTTGGGCAGGTTACTTGCTCCCCTGCTTTCTTGGCACTTCAACTACAAGGAAGAAGGAAGGAAGGAAGGAAGGAAGGAAGGAAGGAAGGAAGGGGGAAGGAAGGAGGTGGGAGGGGGCAGGGAAAGGGAGGAAGGAATGAAGGAGGAAGGAAGAAAAGGAAGGGAGGGTGAAGGGAGGAAGGAAGGGAGAAAGGAATGAAGGAGGAAGGAGGAAGGAAGAAAAGGAAGGAAGGATGAAGGGAGGAAGGAAGGAAGGAGGAAGGAAGGAAGGAGGAAGGAAGAAAAGGAAGGAAGGATGAAGGGAGGAAGGAAGGAAGGAAGGAGGAAGGAAGGAAGAGGGAGGAAGGAAGGAAGAGGGAGGAAGGAAGGGAGGAAGGAAGGAAATAGAGACAACAATATCTACCTCAGGGGAATCTGACATAAAATATACAAAACACTAACACAAAGCCTGGCACACAGTAAGACTAAAGACAGGGTAGTCATTGTTAATAGTAACAAAACATTTAGCCCAGTGCCTGGTGTAAAGCAGTCAAGCACTCAATAAATATCTGTCGAAATGAGTTAGATTCAAATCAGTGTCATGACGATTGAGGGAGGGAGGAAAGGAAACTGTGGTATATTTTAAGGGCTTTTAAAAACATTAAAAATAATAATAATAAATCAATAAATAAAATAAAAACATTTAAGAGAAATTAATAAGCGTGGCAAGTAGACCTTGTTTGGCACTTCATTTGCATAAGCCAACTGTAAATACATTTCTTGAATATTGGGATAATTTTAATTTTGGCGAGTGTAATAATCGCTTTGTGATTACAGAAGAAATTGTTTCTCTGTTTTATGAGACGCATACTGAGGCATCTAGAAGCGAGAGACACGACTCCTGAGATCTGCTATACGACACTCTGCACAGAAGACGGTAAAGGAGGAGAAGAATGAGAGATGGATACGTGTGGACAGTTGTTGAAGCTGAGTGATGGCACACGGGGGCCGACCGCACTCTCTGCTTTTGTGTAGGGTTTGGAAATGTTCACAAGTGAAAACAAATAGGGGGCATTGACTTTGAGCCCCCCGAGAGAAAGGTGAGCTCTACTCCTTGTCCAGGAACTCAGGCGTCATGCAGTAGGAGCACTAAGACATAGGCTTCAGGCAAGGTGAATGCTGTAAACCCCAAAATGGGGGGTACCAGGGACAAGGGGCGCTCAGCCACGCCCCTCCTGGGAGCCTGCGTTCCTGGTGGGAACGTTTCCCATCTGAGAGCCACACAGGCTGATGGAAGACCCCCACAGACTCTCTGCCCCACCCACTCTCACACGCACAAAATTGGCCCAAGGACTAAGGGGGAACCAGAGCTGGTTTTGATGATACCCCTAATTAAATGAGGGCTGGTTTGGGTTAAACTTCCTAAGTAAGTTGTTATTCAGTCATTATTGTGAAGCTGTTGTTACGATGGCATCTAGAATTTGCAGTCATGTCAGCACCACCTGATGTTTGAGAAGTTCACCTCGGGCACACTTGTGGGTCACTGGGGTCCCTGAGCTGCCCCCTGCCCAGAGGGCTCCTGGCTAGATCTTGAGGAAAAAACATAGCACTGGGTGGGGAGTCAGAGTCCAAGCCCCAGTCCTGACTTTGCAGCCTACTTGTGAGTGGCAAGATGAAGCACTCAGTGTAGAGATAGAGGGGGGGCCTGTGGGGTTCCAAAGACCAGGCACAGAGCAGGTGCCAACCATTGGGAGCAACCTGAGGTCCAGGCACCTCCGCTAACTAGCTCGGTGACCCTTGGCCACATACTTTGTCTGTCTGAGCCCCAGTTTCCTAGTTTATCAGATCGAGAGGCAGATCTCTCTGGGTCTGACTCAATGCCACTTCCAGAAAGGAAGTGTTCTCTGTTGTGCCCCAGTGCCTCCCCAGCTTGCAATCACACCTGTTGACTTGCTTATTTCCTGTGTCCCTTCCCAAGCCCACGCCCCAGCTGTAAGCTCCAGGTGGTCGTGTTCTGTTTAATTTACCATCCTATCACCAGCTCCCAGCCCAGCGCCTGACGTAACGGACCCCCAAGTAAGTATAGACTGGAGGGATGCATGAAAAGGGCTTAGCCCCTGGTCTGATACATACTGTGTGCTCAATAAATTACAGCTATTCTTAGTAGTCGTCGTAGTAGTATAGCTAGTATAATTCCTGAGCTTCCGTTTCTTTCCTATAACATGAAGAAGCTCATATTTACGGCCCCAGAAGTATTCTGAGGACTGACAGGGTTAGTGTTTGGAAGGATTTCGATTAGGCAGGGCTAATGCAATGAACTGCTAGCAAAAATCATCTGGAATGTAAAGCAAATGCCAGGGAGCTGCCAGACCTGAGGGAAGCGACGCTAAAATGGGTGCAGGGACACGGGCGACTGTGTTCAGCAGGGTTGACATGTCTGTGAGATGGCAGGCACGATCTTTCCTTCCTTTGATTTTCAGTCTTGATACAAATGTTAAGACTTTTACGCTGTTGGAGAGCAAATAAAAGTGACGTATAGTACAGAATTTTCAGTTGTCTTTTAACCCTTCCAGAACGTGTCTAACAGTTGTGGTTTCCCCTTCCAGAACACAACTTGGAGACAACTTGGGGAAGAACAAGGAAATGAAGGGGAGACCTCAGCTTTGCTTATGGGGACAGCTGTTCACTGCTGGGGAAGGTACAGGAGACAAGGTATTCCCAAGGTCCCAGGAGACAAAGGTCATTGGGAGTTGTGGAAAAAACTGCTCACGTCCTACCTCCATTATCTGTTCTCTGAACTGAATTTCCTGATCTCCTTTGCAGACCGAGAAGACCAACAAGATTAAAGCAAAAGTCACTGGGTAGGAAGGACTTCCAAGCTTGAAAGACAACTGAGTAGGATGAGAAGTGTGCCTTTTACCCTTTTTCTTGTATAGAACTCCAGAACTCAGATGTGATGGCTAGAGTTCCAACAGCCATCTTGGACCATGAGGTTACCTCAAGGAAGGAAGCCTAAAGATTGTTTTGGTGGAGCAAAACAATCCTAGGTTATTGATGATATTCTGGAATAGCCACCTCCGTCATAGGCTGCCTAGCTCTAGCATGTCATTATATGAGAAATTTAAAAATTGAGTCAGATTTTTGTAATCAGAAACTCAGCACAGTTATTTACAGGCTGAGAAATGATGGAGGAAAGGGCCTACCACAGCACCCAACATGTAGTGAGTAAATGGATGAAATAATTAGTGAGTAAGCTGGGAAAGGAAGGTTGGAGGGAGGGAGGAGGAAGGAAGGAAGAGAAAGGCAGAAGGAGAAAGGAAGGGAGGCAAAAAGGAAGGGAGGAAGAAAGGGAGCCAGTCTGTGATGGCAAAAGAGCATCTCTCTGATCTAGAAACGGTTTGAGGGTTTGAAACGAGAGATCTTTTTGGCAAATTCAAGCCAAGACCCTCTACATGCCTACCCCGTAGAGCACCCTCTTGGGAGAAGCCAGTGGAGCCATTTTGTCAAAGGGAGTCAGAACCCCCTTCCCCGGGTTCAGACTCCCTCAGACTCTAGTGGACGTTGAAGAAAGACCTGGGCCCCAGGTTCATGTCTGCTGCAAAGGACTCCACACACATCTCCTTCCCTAGATCGGCTAGTTTCTGCATCTGGACAGTAAGACAGCTGCTCCGGAAGGGTCTATCCAGCTGTGACTCACTCAGTATTCTGTCTTTACACTTGCCCTCTCCCCAGATGGCCTTTCTTATGATCATTGTAACCACTGTATGCTGAGTATCCTCCTTTTCTCCTTTATTCCTCAGGACAGCACAAGAAAAGCTCAGTATTATTATATAAGACAGGTTATACCTTCTGGGGCTACACAAACCAAGGAGTGTAGAGCCAGCTTGTGTACCCTTGTGGGTATGACCCCAAAACTGTGCTGTCAGCTCTGCATTTCATTCCCTTTCAGAACTTTCTCTTCACCGTGTCCCTGAGTTGAGACCCCAACAAGAGGAGGAAGCTGGGTGGGATTCGGGGATAAGTTGAGGGTCCTCTGTGCCCCCACCACACCCCTAGCCCCTTCCCATCTCTGGCTCCAGTGTGGAGAGGCAGCCAGCCGCTCAGCCCAACCCAGGCACCTCTGGGAAGACACAAATAAAAATAAAACAGTAATAACTCGGGCCCCAGCAGGTGCATAGGCAACAGCTTCAGCCAATTAACATTCCTTCGGGGTTTGGGGAGGGCCCCCCCTTCAGCAGCACCTCATAAATGTCAGGAGGGGCTTGGGAGTGGCCAGGGTTTCTCCCAGGCCTGGGTGAGGGCAACACCCTGAGCCAGGCCTACGCCTTCTCGGTGGCGTAGAGATGGGTGGGCACAGCCTTCCAGGTGCTGAAAGAAAACTAGAGTGAACTCCCTGTCTGGGAGTGCTAATCAACATCCCAAGGTCAGGGAGAGATTTATGGTGATAACTGGAGAAGCTGCCCGATTTCGTCCTGGAGTATGCTAAGCCTTTTCCAGCCAGGAAAGAGGGGACAGGCACAAAGGCAGCCCCTCCCCAGCTTGATTCCCTTTGTACACAGATAAGAGATGACAAAGTCTTGTCCGATCTCCTCACATCGCTCATCGCACCCATTTCACAGGTACAGAGAGTGAGGCCCAGAGACTGGACATGACTTGCTCAAGATGTCAGAAAGCCAGTATGAATGACAGGGAGCACACCATCCTCTGTGCCCTCCTCCCTGTACTCCAAATGTCCTACCCACACACCCCAGCCTGTGGAGGGGATCTCCCCAGCTCCCACTTCTCCCTCAGAGCTCAGCTTCCCTGCTGCCCCCCGCAGGAGCTGGACTTTCTGATACCTTCTCATGCGTCTCCACATTTTTCCTTCAGAGCACATTTTGTATTGTATATTGGTTACTTTCTGACTCCCCCACTAGGTTCTAAGTTTCCAAGGCAGGGGCGGGGTCTGCTCTGCTCACTGTTGAGTGCCCAGCATAGGGCCTTGTGAATGGATGAGTTAACAAGTAGATGAATGTCCCATCTCTGCTTGAAGGCTCCCAGGTCCCTGGTGGGACAGAGGGTTTCCCAGGGCCCCTATTTGGGTCCTTGAGGGCAGTGCTTCTAACAGGCAAGGATCCCAAATGTGCTGGCACATCAGAACCTCCTCGGGCAGCTTGTGGCCACAGCCGGAAATCCGGAAGGAGGAGTGCTGAGAAGCTGCATGCTAGCAGGCGCCTTGAGAGAGTCCCATGATCCCGCGCAGATCGCTTCACCATTCTGAGCCTTGCTTTCCTCATTTGAGAAATGGGAGGAAATAGACCCCAAAGGGCTGCTGACAGGAGTTAAGTGGGGCTTTGTAAAGGGCTACAAAGTCACACACGGGGGACTGCTATCGTGCACACCAACTCCACCACTGTCATCGTCATTGGTAGTTTGGGACAGGATCAAGGAGGCCCTGAATGCCTGGGTGAGGGATGTGAGATTTAATGTCAGAAACATGTGTTGATTCATTCATTTATTCAACTCGTAGTTACTGTGTTCCCACCATGCTCCAGACCCCAGTGCTGGGCACTAGGGAAACAGACACTGCCTCTGCCCAGGGATGTCTCCTGCCCAGACCAGGGGCCCCGGCGCTCACAGGGCCAGGCAGCTCCTGTGGGTGGGTGTCCAGGGCTGGGCGGCCCACAGCAAACCAGCAGCCAGAGTCCACACCTGCGACAGGCAGCCTCTGCTCAGCCCCACCTGGAGGAAGTCAGGCCAATGGAGGCAGAACCTTGAGTCTTTCACAAGAAGCTGGGAATTTGGAGGTAACTCTCCTTATTTTTAAATGTCGGCCTCTAATTCAGAAAATCAGTTTAAGCTGGGAGCTGAAGCACCGAGAAAGAACTACTCATGGCTGGAGGAGGAAGCCCGTCAGCCTGGGGAGGGGTGGGGGTGACCCCACCGAGGGGTGACCTGGCCCAGGTTCCCGGGTTTCGCTCATAATGGCAGGGACACAGGTTCTGGCCGTCCTCCCCCTTCCCTCCCTGAACAGATGCCCCCTGGGAGAAGGAGCCAGCTCAACACCGAGTCCAAGGAGGCACCACAGCTGCTTCCAGGGCTGATCACCCAGGTAAGCAGCAACTCCGGGGGGTGAAAGTTTGAGAGGCTCTCCCAGGGAGGCAGAGACAGAGAACCACCAGGGGGCCAGACCAAAACAAGTCCCACAGCAAGGAACTGCCAGGCTGGGGGAGAACCAGCCTGCAGGCTCCCTGCCCAGAGCTATTTCCGCTCTCCCAGGACACCTCTCAGAGGACTTGCTGCTGCTCTCTGTCCCCTTAAGGGGAGGGTAGGGGAGGGGGTGGGGCTGGGTTCGTCCCCCAGGCCCGGGATCAGAGGGCCGGCAAGCTGGAGAGGTGGAGGACAGAGATGGGATCTGATCTTATTTCGTACTTCCCCTCCCCAACAGACACACACCCATAGTCTCAGCACGGAGCTGGGCACGTGCAAAAAGTGTAAATTAAATGTGTGATGACAAACCATACTCTCTAAGACAGGGGAAGCTCCACCATGCTTGGTAGGTGGAGTTCTGTATCTCCCCTGTCCCTGCACCTCCACTTTGGGGAGCCCTGGAAAGTGGGGGGGGGGATTTCTCAGAGCCGGTGTGTTGGGAGCGCCACGATCACCGTGACCTCAGTTGTTTGCGGGCTGGTGACACCTGCTGTACCAGTTCCGAGCGCTCGCGGCCGAGAGCGGGGCGCGCTAACAAATCCCGCCACGAGGGGGCGATAAATCCCAAAGCCTGATGCTGGGGACCTGGAGGTTAGGGTCCTAGAATTTGCGCGCATCTTTTGGGCCCGAGACTCGCCACGCGCGCTTGGACCACACATCTGCTAGCCTCGGCTGCTCCTCCGGGCGGGCTCTCTAGAGTTTGGATGAATGTGCATGAACAGGGCAGGGCGAACGCCCTGCGAAGACTCGTAGCCCCCAATCCTGAGAAAGTGATGGCGCGTTTGAAAAGCTGGCATGGTGGGAGGAGGGGGCTAGAAAATGATGGAAAATCGGGAAAGGCTACGGTTAAGGCACATGAGGAGACTTCTCGTCCGTGTGGCTTTGTCTCCCTCTAGTGGAAATCAAGGGAGCTCTAAAAATCTCATTAACCTGGAAGACTCCTCGTCTATTTTCCTCTTCGAGATCTCTCGCCCTTCCTCACCCTTGCTTTATAGGCTTTGTTTGTTTCTTGTTTATCTTTTCGTTTTTTTACTATTAAATGGCCATCAATAAGGAAATGGAGTACGAGCCAACAAATAAAATAGTAAAATGTATCTGGTTCCTCGCAGAGTTCCAAATCATACTGCTAATTTACTAAACCAAGTTATGAAATAATATAAACACATAACTCCATGTTTACATGTGCATATATATGAGTATGAGTAGCCTGAAAAGTTTGGGGGAAGATCTGCAGAAATGCACACCCAACGCCGTGATTTCTGAGGAGGAAGAGACAGAGATTTTGCTTTACCTGTAATGTTTGCATTGTTACATGAGAATGCACTTTGTGAAATTAAAAATTAATGAAAGTAGCCTTTTTAGTATAAAATTATGCCTTTGGAAAGAATCACAGTATTCAATATGTATTTAAATTGCTAGTTACAAAGTAATACATATCGTATGATTCCATTTCTTTCAATAACATGTGTGCATGCGTGGAAAAAAGGCTGGGAAAATATAAACAAAATGTTTACCAGTAGTTATTTCTGAGCGGTGGGGTCAAGGCAATCTTTGTTATTTACTCAATCATCTTTGTCAGTGCTGTTGGTCTATACTTTCGTTTTTAATCTTTTGTGAAACTTGTGTTGTATGGGCATACCACGATTTATTTGACCAATCTCTTATTGATGGACATTGAAGCAGCTTCCAACATCTTCCTATTGTAAACAATGCCGTTAAGAGACATCATTCATGACATAAGGACAAATTCTGGAGGGGGATCCTCTGGGTCAAGGAGCGTGGCACATTGCATTTTGATATATATTACCAAACCCCTTCCCAGGAACGTTTGACTCATTCTCAATCCCCCTACCTACACGTGCAGACATCAGTGTAGAGAGTGTCTGATTTCTCACGTGTCCCCAATCCTGAAAATTGTCATTCTTCATCCTTGGCAGTCTGATGGGTATAAAAGGTGACTTTGTTTTCACTTGGGTTTCTTTCATGACCAAAGTGGTGAGATAAGACTGGTTTTCCTGATGCTTTTTCTTAATATGTATTCCCAGAGCAGTACTCTCTTAATTATAGATAAAAAGCCTTTATACTAAGTCTGGCTATCTGATAGGAGACGTGTTCCTTCTGCATCTTCCAGTTTCGCGAATTTCTTGACTGTTGTTTCCTCTTCCATGTCGTTCTAGAATAAGTGTATTAAATTCTGCAGAAGACCTCAGTGGTGTTTTGATTGTATTGCTTTGCACTTATAAGCTGGAAAAAGTTGACATCTTCTATGGCTAATCATGATATATCTTGCCATAAGTCAGATTTTTTTTTGTTTGGCATTCTTCATTAAAGTTATCTAATTGCCTTTACAATGGCGACTCTAGAGTTACATCCTTAGCCTACAGCACACGGTCAGGGAAACAAAGATAACAACCACCAAAGGAGAACTGAAAAGCAGGACCTGACTCCTAAGAGTCTAGTAACCATATGCATCTGCCCACAGTTTTGCAGGCAGTGGAATGTTCTGCAGAAGAGGGCCGGCCGCGGGTTCCATCCCCGTTCCTCCCTGACGTGCTTGGGCAGGTCACTTGGCCTAGCTAAACTTTAATTTCTTCGTGGGTAAAATGGATTTAATGATAGTGGCCCCCTTGTGCCGGCAATTGAGATAATGTGTTGTCTATAAAAGTGTTAGCCCAGTGCCTTGCATGCAGGGATGAGGATTTTTAAATGTGGCCTTTCCACCTTTCACCTGTGGCACCAAATACTTGCTGTGTGATTCGACCATGTTCACCAACCTTTTGGTTCCTGGGGCTTTTTTCTGTTGTGAAAAGGGGTGACCGTAGCATCCAATCTCGGGATTTTGTATGTGGGTTGAGAGTGGATATTCCTGGGTACAATAAAGACCAGATGAGGGTGGCCATTTCACTCCAGTGATGTCACTGGTCACGTGCTCTGCTGGGGGGTGGGGGTGCAGAGAGAAGCCCCAAGGGGGTGCTCCTCAAGAAGGGAAAGCATAACTAAACCAGGGAATATGCAGTGGAACAGGCCAAGTGGGCAAGCGGCACCCTGTGCAGCAGGGGCACCCTGGGGACCGGGCTGAGGGGCTGGGATGGGGCAGCTTTGGCCCAAGTAAAGGGGAAGTGGAAAAAGTTCTGAGTTTCTGAGGCTAACTTGGCTGCTTGTTCTAGGGTCTCTTGCCTTTGCATTGGAGCCATGTGACTCAGTGGTACCCTGGTGCCACCTGCCACAGAGGCACCTCTGGCCCAACTTTGGAGGAATAAAGATGGCTCGTGGCCCCAGAGTTGCCCCCCCCTATAACTGACTCCTGACCTGGGAGACTGGTCAAATGACCCCTGCTGGACCCTCCCTGCTCAGTAACCCTTGCTGCTTTTTTTTTTTTTTTTTTAAACCTCCCTCAGCCCTCTCCGGGTCCATGCAAGGTGCTTAACCTCTCTGAACCTGTTTGCTCAGTGCTAACATGGGAAATGGCAAACTTCTTCCCACAACCAGGGGCATTGAGACTATCAGCTTAGCTAATGGGTGCAGAAGGGATTTGTGGAGAATAGAGCACCCTGCAAATATAATGTCCTTTCTAGCCCTGAAGGCTTAGGCCCAGCTGTCACTTAGCCTTACAAGGCTGGGTTTCCTTGTCTGAGAGTTGGGGGTAAAAGTGACACGTCTCCATGAAGTTTCTCACTGATGTATTCATTCATTCAGCCAACCAGCTTGGGGGGGGGCAGTGCTAGGCACTGTGTGGGCCCCAGCCATGCTCGGGCCAACCCACCCCCTCCTCTCTTAACTCCACCCACCAGCTGCTGTGTTATCCTGCTTCAGGCAGGAGAGGAGGTTCCTGGTGCTAAGCCAGACACCAGAGCTCTGCAGAGGGAGAAAACTGAGGACCATGCGGGCATTTTGCATGAGGCTACATTTATTCACCCACAAGGGACTACCCCTTATTATGAAATTATCTCTTTGTATCTAGACAAATTGTAAAAAGGTCTATTTCATTTATGAAGTTATGGTAACCAGAGGTGGGAGTTGATTTTCTAAGTGTTCTTCTCTGGCAAAATTAAAAGTTGGCGACTGGTGTGGCAGGCAGAAAGGTTCTAGAATGGCCCCCTGTGATCCCCTCTTCCTGGTATTCAAGCCCCTGTGTACTCTCCTTTTGTGCAGGATGGGCTGGGCCCAGTGACTCACTTCTAACAAATAGAACACGGCAATAATCACTTCCACGATCAGGCTACAAAAGATCGTGACTTCCACCCTGCTCTTGCTTCCACACCCGGCTTGCACGCTTTGATGAAGCAAACTCCCACACAGGAGACATTGATGCGTGGAACTGAGGAACTGAGGGTGGCCTCTGGCCAACAGATGGAAAGACATCAGTCCAACAATCCTTGAGAGTAAATCTTGCTAGCAGCCACATGACCTTGGAAGAAGGTAGCTCCCCAGTTAGTTCCCTTCAGATTACTACGGCCAGCTGCGGGCCCGGACTCGGATGAGAAGACAGGAACATCTAGGACACAAAATCGGTTGTAAAGCAGTTTGTTAGACAGCAACGGTCAGTATATATCTCAGTATATTTTTTTTAATGTTCCTGGTAGGTGCGATCCAAACTTCGGGCACGAGTGGTGGTAAGAAACTGCTCCCTACAACTCCTTTGCAGATGAGCATGTGAAATGGTGGCCTAAGGGTCGGGGGGCAGCTCCTGGGCAGGCCTGCAGTCTCATCTTGGCTGGTGCTCTCTTAGCCAAGTGGCTGCGGGCAAGTTACCTCGACTTTTCTGAGTCTCGAGCTCCTCATCTGTGAAATGGGTGTAATACAGCTCTCCTAAGCAGTAAGGAGATAAGTGTGTAAATACCAATAATTACCATTTCTAGGATGTTCTTTTGTGTCAGGGCCAGTGTTAAGTGCTTTACATGCATTATTGCGTTTTATCCTTACAAAGGTATGAAGTAAGCTGTTACTACTCCCCTTCTTGAGATGAGAAAACCAAGACTCATAGAGGCCCTGGGACCATTCCGGAGTCTGCCAGTCTCCAACCTCAAGGCACAGGAGTGCCTGACACTTTGCAGGCCCTGGAGGAACCCAGAGGGACTTGGGTTGTGGAGAGACAGGGTGCTCTATTCTCCACAACGAATAAAGGCAGGAAGGGAGCAGAAAGCGCTCCAGTGTGTGCTTTCTTACTGTGAACGCTAGGTGACAGCAAAGGCAGGCAGACCAGCCTCCAGCACTGAAACTGAGCTGAAAGTTGACTCCTGAGAATAAATTAGTTCCGCTGAAAATGGATTCCTGCTTTATTTCCCTAAATATTTATGGACTGCTTGTTATGTGCCAAAGGATTTATAATAATTACATTAAGGCTCCTCACAACCCTGTGAGGTTTGTTATTACCAACTTTCAGGAAGAGGAAAGAGGCTAAGTCACTTCCCAAGGTCACACAGCTAGAAAATGGCATGCATTAGGTTAATCATTTGGCGTGACTCCTTCCAGAACTTTCCCATGCCAATAGACTTGAGTTGCCATATATGCGACTTGTTAATAAGGGGAGAGAGTTGCGGTGCCTGGGTGGCTCAGTTGGTTAAGCATCCAACTTCGGCTCAGGTCATGATCTCACCGCTCATGAGTGAGTTCGAGCCCCACGTCGGGCTCTGTGCTGACAGCCTGGGGCCTGCTTCAGATTCTGTGTCTCCCTCTCTCTCTGCCCCTCCCCTACTCATGCTCTGTCTCTCAAAAAATGAATAAATGTTAAAAAAAAAAATTGTTTTCAAAAAGAAAGGGAGAGAATAGTTTTGTTTTACATGTGTTTTTCAGAGTTCTGTTTTTGCATGTTCTTCAACTTGCTTCTCTCACCGGCAGTGAATTTTGGAAACATTTCCAAGGGAGTCCATGCTTTACTTTTCCATAGCGTGGTTGGATCACACAATGTCTAGATAATCAACCTCTGTGGACAATCATTTGAAATACTTCCAATATGGTTATGCTTTTACCCGCTCCCTCCCGCCAAAAAAAAAAAAAAAAAAAAGCTTTCACAAACATGCATGAACAGATGAGCCTGTGGTAGCATTTCTGTTCCATTGATTCCCAGGAAGGTGACCCATGGGTTGTTGGTCATGTGTGTGGTTGTGTGTTGAGAGAGATGCTAATCACCCACCTGGGGGGGTGTGCCCACTATCATTCTCATCCACAGTGAGGGGGGAGTCTGTCTCTCCAGCCCTGCTGGTGATCAGTGCTCACACTTTTTGCCGATTTAATACAAATGGTTTTTTGGTATATATTTCAGCATCCTTCTTCCTTGAGGTGGGTAGTGAGAGTTTGGGGAAGCAAGAATGTCCCAGTGGGAGTGCCTGGGTGGCTCAGTCAGTTAAGCGTCCTTTTCTTAATTTCGGCTCAGGTCATGATCTCACAGTTCATGAGTTTGAGCCCCGCGTCAGGCTTTGGCTGGCAGCATGGAGCCTGCTTGGAATTGTCTCTCTCCCTCTCTCTCTCTGTCCCTCCTGCTCCTTCTCGCTCTCAAAATAAATAAATAAACTTTAAAAAAGGAATGTCCCAGGGGGAGAGATGAGAGAAGAAAGTGTCCCCTCCCAGGCAGACACTCAGGCTGAATGCATACCCCCTGTGTGTGCACAGGGCACAGACACATTGAAAAGCTGCCAGTCTTTTTTAAGTTGCTGTGTACGAATCCCATCTCCACGGCCAGACCACAAGCCCACTAGGTTACGTTTGTGCTTTTGTTGACATAAGCTGAGAGATTGCTTAAGGGCGGTGGCTATGAGAGGGATGAATGGGCGCGGGGGGGGGGGGGTGCTGGGAGGTAGAACTGCAGGCAGTTGGGAAATACCACTGGGGAGAAGGTGGAAAGGGACAGGCAGGACTTCTAGGCCCCACCCTGTGACTTCAGGTGCAGATGGAGACCCCTAAGCCTCCTTACAGTGCAGAGGGGGTTTCCAGAATGTGGAGCTATTCCTAACATTAGAGACCCCTGGGTGAAGCCCCTCCCACTCACCTGGCACAATCAGGCCTTAGCCCCAGGGCTCCACTCTGCCCCCTATCAGGAAAGAGCCATGATTATCCCCATTTTACAGATGAAGAAACTGAGGCTCCACGAGGTGAATACACCCAGTGGTGTCAAAGAAGTGGTGAGCAGTACAGAGCGGGCATAGGCTCAGGGGAACGAAGCTAAGTGGTCCCGGGGGCTTGTAGGCACGCAGGGGAGGTGGAGACTCCTCAGGCAGGGCCCACAGCAGCAGAACCAGCAGGCGCTCCCAGGGAGGGAAGCCTGGGTGTCACTCTTGTCCCACCCTCTCCTGGGGCTGCCCGCCCCTCCCCGGGGCACATGTTATCTGTGTCCTGGGCACACAGCTGCAGACTCTCACCAGCTGAGGCCCTCCCTGGCAGGCAGCATCTGACCTTTGGACATGTAAACAAACCTTGGCCTGGCCCAGGGTGGCCCTGCTCGTTGTCCTTGGGGCCTGCGGATGTGGGTACACGCAGACAGGCATGTGCGCATGCGTTCAGCGTCCTAAGAGCGCCTTTGAGCCTCCACGCGTCCACTTGGAGTTGAAGCTGGGGGCCGAGGATGTCATGTGCATCCTGCTGTCTGCCTACACACTAGGGACTCTCAAGACTGGTTTCAGGGCCCAGGTTACTTCCTAAAAGAGGACCAAGCTGGAACCAAAGGATCGCAAGGGAACCTGAGGATCAGAGAGGGCATGAAATGTGCCCAGAGCCACATAGCGGACAGAGCCAGGGCCATACAGACCAAGCAGGTCACACCTTCTATGGGTCTCAGCAGCTTCGTCTGCCCAGTGGGGAGAAGCCTGCTCACACTTCTGACTCACCACCCCATCCCCCTGCTGTAGACCCTCGCCCTGTGGGTCCTTACCACCAAGCTCCTGTTATCTCCAGGGCCACGGAGCCTGCTGATTTCTGGAACAGGGCCCACCCTCCCTGGGGGGACCAGATGGATGGGACTGCAAAGGGCTGCTCAGGCCTGATACAGGTCTCAGTGTGCCCCAGTCTTTATCAGTGGGCCTTGGGGCTCTGGGCAGGCATGTGGCCCCGTCTAGGAGAGAGAGCAGTGAGGAGACGGTGCTGGGATCCTGAGCAGATGAGATACAGGACAGGAATGTTTTCAGTAATTTTTTTTTTTTTAAATCTATACTGCTTTCTCTGATTGGGAAAGTAATTTAGGCAAGTTACAGTAAGCTCAACAGAAATAGTTTTGAAAGTGAAAGTACCTATAAGTGCACCTCCCAGACGTAACCCGTGGGCCCAGATTGGGATCACCCTTGCAGATTTTGCCTGTGCATAGACTAACATTGCCACTTATTGGCTATACTGAAATCATACCGTAGAGCTCAGTGTGGTGGCTCAGAGTGTGTCCCAGGTCCCAACAGTGTGGCTCCTTGGCTTCATACCCACAGTCCCGCATGGCCTCATCTCTTTGGACCTCAGTTTTCTCTTCTGTAAAACCTCATATGGACATTGTCGAAGTTTAACAAAGTAATGCAGGTGAGGCTCTTAGCCTGGGCCTGGCCCACAGTGAGCTCTCAACAAATGTCAGTGTCAACAGGACTGTCACATAATTTGCCTTTATTTTTCATTCAACAACAAAACATGGACGTCTTTCCATGCTGATGCCAAAGTTGTAGCCCTCTCGTTGTGACAAATCCAGAGCTTTCTTTGTGTGTGTGAACCATCATTTTGTTTTTTAATCAATTTTATTATGGTATAAGTTGCATACAATAAAATACACTCGTTTCGAGAGTACAGTTCAATGACTTTCAAAAATTATATAGTCATGGGGCACCTGGGTGGCTCAGTCGGTTAAGTGTCCGACTTCGGCTCAGGTCATGATCTCGTGATTTATGGGTTCAAGTCCCACATCGGGCTCTCTGCTGACAGCTCAGAGCCTGGAGCCTGCTTTGGATTCTATCTATCTGTCTGTCTGTCTGTCTGTCTGTCTCTCTCTGTGTCCCACCCCCGATTACTCTCTGTCTCTCTCTCTCTCTGAAAAATAAACATTAAAAAAAATTTTTTTAATTATATAGTCATGTAACCATCACCATAATCAAAATCCAGACTATTTATGTTACCCCAGAAGTTCTTTCATGCCCCTTTGTAGTCAATCCTTTGCCCCCACATCTTGCCCTAGGCAACCCCTAGACTGTTTCCTGCCCCTATAGCTTAGCCCTTTTTCCGGAATTTTGTTTCAATGGATTCATACAGTAGGCACTCTTTGGGGCTTCTTCACCCCATCCAGTGTTTTTGAGCTTCACCCACATTGTTGTGTTACCAGGAGGTGACTGCTTCTCATTGCTGAGGAACATTCCTTCATGTGGTTGTCTCAGTTTTTAATATCTGTGCACCTGCTGTGGGACATCTGGATTACTTTCAGTTTGGGGCTATTATTCCCTCGTGTTTAAAACTCCAATGAGGAAGGGGACAGAGACGGTTTCTAAATGTTTACTCTTGCCTTATAAATGATACTGCAGGGAGTAGTCGTGCACATTTTTATGGTCAGTATTGCCAGAGAAATGCCACGGCACTAGAGGCACAATAGAAATTTTATAAGAAATAAAGCTCCCCCTCCAGTCCAGCTGGGGACACAGAGGCCCAGGCATAGTGAGCAATGTGCCCCAAATCACCCTGTGAATCAGTCTGCAGGCAGGAGAAGACAGAACACAATTCTGTGCTTACCCATCTGTCCCCAGGGCCTCAAACAAGGAACACCCCCAGTGTATCCCCTAACGATGTTCAAGACCTCGATGATGATGATGGTGATGACGGTGATGTGATCACAGTGTTGACTACCAGTATTGAAAGCTAGGTAGTGTTCTAAGTGTTTTGTGTCAATCGACTTACTTTAATCCACACAATACCCCAATGAAGGAAGTAAAATTGTTATTTCCATTCTATAGTTAAGGAAACTGAGGCACAGAGAGGTTAAGCATCTTGCCTGAGGTCACACAACAGCACATGGGCCTGAGTCCCTGCTGAGCAAGGGAGGAGGGGTGGCTCAGTGCATACAACCAGAATCAGATGCCAAGTGGCCTGGGCCTTTTGTCCCCAACTTGCTGTGTGGTGCGAGTGGTCCAGCTACGTCTCTGGGGCCCAGGTTCTTCACCTGCCAAAAGGAAAAGGGAGCAGTGTGGCAAGATGGTTCTCAGGATCCTCTGACAGTGTGGTTTAGACGATTTTCTAGGGCTGGGATGCCGGGAGAAACAGGGAGCTGGGGGCTTCACCCCCTAAAGGGGGTCAGGAGAGGAGGTGGTCTGGTGGCTTTTCCAGGAGGGATATTGGAGGTCTGGTCTAGGTCCCAGTGACCAGGCTGCTGACCCTGGGGATCTGGCCTCTGTGCCCTGGGGCAGGTGAGGCCGGCTCTCCTGTCACACTGCAGGTCACTGCTGGCTTACACGCCCAGAGTCCCTGGGCATCTGTGCCCACCGCCCACCACCTGAGAGTGATGTGCTCCTAGTCTGGAAGCCCCTCCTCTGCCCTCCAGGCCACGTGTCTTCTCCCTCCCTTGGCCCTCCCTTCAGGACCTGTGCTATATCTGCACCTGCCCCCCAACCCCTGCCTCCAGCTTCAGTGAAACCACGTCCATGGCCCTGCTCACAAATCTATGCCATCTAAAAGATGTGAACTATATACGACATTTACTGAGCACTGTTGTAATTTGCATAAATTAACATTTAATCCTCCCAATGACCCTGTGATGTAAATATCATATCATCACATTTCACAGAGGGACTATGTGAGGTTCAGAGGGGTTGAGCACTTTGTCCCTGGTCACCCAGCACATACAGGGCATAGCCAGGATGCGGGTCCAGGCACTGTTTCCAAGTCCAGAATCTCGACAACCACACCACCTCTCCCTTCTTGGGGTACCCCAGAACCTCTGGCTCCTTCCTGATCGCATTCCTCCTACAACATCTGTCCATCAGCGAGGGGCTGGAGTGCGATGCTGCTGTTAGGAACACACTTCCCTAGAGCCGATTATCTTGGGTTGATACAACTGTTACTGGCTATGTGCCTTTGAGCGAGCCTCATAACATCTCTGAGCCTTATTTTGCTCATCCATAAAATGGAAATGACAACAGGAAGCACCTCACAGAGTGCTGACCACTGGTTCTAAAGTATGGTCCAGGGACCCCTAAGTTCCCCAAGACCCTTGGGATCCATGAGGTCAAAATTGTTTGCACTCTAAGACCAATGTATTACTTGGCTTTTTACTCTCATTCTTTCATGAGTGTACAATAGAGTTTTCCAGAGGCTACGTGTCACGATATCTCACAACAGACTGAATACAGAAACAAGTATGAGAACCCAGCTGTCTCCTTTTAAGCCAAACATTAAAGAGATTTGGAAAAGTGTAAAACAATGCTACTCTTCACAATTTTTTTTCAAAAATAAGGTTATTTTTCATAAAATAGGTTCTATATTAGAATGTGTATTGTTATTTTTATATTAATCAATATTTATTATATATGTTTTAATTTTTGATACAGTGAATGTTGATAGATATAATGACCACAAAAAAGAAGATCTTTGGGGTCATCAATTTTTAAGAGTATAAAGGGGTCCTGAGATTAGAAAGTTTGAGAACGGCTCTGGGAGTACAAGGCACTGGCTACTTTTGTGGAGGGAGAAAAGCTCGACCTTAAACTTGCTAAAACACATCATTCTTTTTCACCAGGGCTGTGTCTCCCCTCCTCTGCCTGCCCTGTTAGAGGTCACTGCTAAACCGCAGGTGACTGAACACTGGCCAAGAGACACATGTCAGACCTTGGTCCTGGTTCCACCATGGTTGATTGCTATGTCACCCTGGACTAGACCCTGGGATGCTCTTGGCTTTCCTTTTCTTCACCTGAAGGACAGGCATGGTCAGCCAAGCAGATTTCTCGGGCACCTTGAATTGCTAACATGTGAAGAAAGTGTGAACAGTCTATCCTAAACCTGCCAGCCTTGAGGTTGGAGCTTGAGAACACCGGGAGGAATGCAGCCATTTGCCCCCAGCCTGGGTGGTGACACTTGCTATAGCCCTGGTCAAGAGACAGGATGCCAGTGTGGGAAAAGCTCCACAGTGGGTACTTCTGGTCTGGGTTTCTAGCCTCTGCAAACTCTTTGTGGTGCAGGACCCGCAGCCTCATGGCGCCTCAGCAATGACATCTGTGAACGGGAAGATTGCTTGCTGATGTTCTAGCTGGGACCGGGGAAGCCCCAGTCATGCACACCTCCTTTCCCTTTGTCTTATCATCTAGAAGATGACAGGGTACAGAGAACACTAAACAGGGAGAAGGGCTGGATTGGAAGCTGAGCAGCCTTATCTGACTCTGCTACCACCCCAAGTGACCTCAGGCAAGTCCCTGTCCCCATCTGAACCTCAGCTCCCAGGAATTTGAAATGGGCACAGCCTGGTTGAACTTAGAGTTGGCTTCTGCATGCCCTGCAAATCTGATGGCTGGTTGGGGATTCAGCAGACACTCCTTTCTCAGGGCCTCATATCCCACACTGAAATGCCATCCCTAAACATCCTTGTCTTTCTCCAGAGGGCCAGTCTGTTCCTGAGTCACTTAATAAAACTTTATTCAGCACTTACTATTAAGAAGCCACAGGGCAGACTGGAGCCCAGATATTTTCAATTCTTTGTATTCCATTCTACTTAATCAGGACTCCAGGTACATTGATTTGCAGCCCAGGGCTGCACTAAAGAGAAGAGGAATGAATCATGGTCTTTGTCTTATAATATGCCTGGGACCTCACTAAGAGAGGCATTTGTTCATTCGTTCAACAAATACCCACTGAGCACCGACTTTGTGCCAGGTCCTGTGCTATGAACAAAACAGACCCGAGCCCCGCCCTCATGGAAATTACAGTTTAGCAGAGGAAGCAGACATTAAACAAATAAACACACAAGTACAGGTATTATTATACATTCCGATGACTTACATAGATGGTATGAGGTGGAAAAATAGGAAAGATTTTTCAGTGGGGATTGTGAACAGCTGTTACTAACACATCTTAAAGAGACTAGCATAAGCACATAAGAGTTTACTTCTCATAATGAGCAGTCTGAAGGCAGTGGCTGCTGGTATTGGTTCAGTAACTCAGGAACAGAAGCCTCTGTTGTACTTCATGTTCCCAAGATGGCTGCTAGAGTGTCAGCCTTCACGTTTGTATTCCAGATGGAAAGCATGGAGGATGGGAGAGCAAAAGGGTACACATTGGTTCTCTATCCCCCTTTTAAGGAGCCTTCACAGAAATCCACACAACCTCTGCTTATATCGTATTTGCCCGAACATAGTCCCATAGCCACACCTGGCTGGAAAGGAGGCTGATAAATGAAGAAATGAGCAGGGTATCCTTACTGAAATGAAAATTCTGTACAAAGAGTGAATGGGAAAAATGATATTGAGTAGATGTATTCATTGCCTATTGTCACCGTAACAAATTAGTAGAGGCTGGGTGACCTAAACAACAGGCATTTATGCTCTCACAGTCCTGGAGGCTGGAAGTCCAAAGTCGGTATCACTGGGCCAAAACCGAGGGGTTCACCGGGCTGCACTCCCTCTGGAGGCCCTTCAAGAGAATCTGTTCCCTGCTTCTTCCAGCTTCCAGGAGCTGCTGGCATTCTTTGGCTTGTGGCCATGTCACTCCAGTGTTCGAGGCCAATATCTTCACATCTCTCCCTGCTTTATCTTCGTGTTCCCTCTCCTCTATATATGTGATGAACCTGTCCCTGTGTCTCTCTTATGAGGATACATGTGATTGCATTTGGCCTGGCTCCCCCCACCAGATTGCCCAGGATAACCTTCCTGTCTCGAGGTCCTTAATTTAATCACACCTGCAAATGTTACCCTTTTCCTAACAAGGTAACACAGGTTCTAAGGATTAGGAATGGATATCTTTGGGGACCACTTTTCAGCGCTCTACAGTAGGGTACCTCACTTTCTGTTCCCTGCAACTCCATTTAAACTGACGGTTGCCCAAAGAAGAGATACCGCACCTGAGGTGGAAATGGCACATGGGAGTTAGCCTGGGGAGGAGTGGGGAAGAGTGTCCCCAACAGAGGGAACACCATGTGTGAAGGTCTGAGGTGACAAAGAGCTGGCCATGTGGCCAGTGGGACTGGTAAGGGCAGAGTGCAGGAGAGAAAGATGAGCTGGGGTCCGAGAGCACAGAAGCCATGTAGGGTCGTGGTCTTTATTCTACTTTATTTTTTAATTTGTTTGTTTGTTTGCTTGTTTTAGTAACCTCTACACCCAGCGTGGGGCTTGAACTCACAACCCTCCTGAGATCAAGAGTTGTATGTTCTTCTAAGCCAGCTGCTCCTATTCTATTTTTATCAATTTTTTTAAGTTTATTTATTTATTTTTGAGAGAGAGAGAGCATGTGGGCACACATAGGCACGAGCAGGGGAGGGGCAGAGAGAGAGGGAGAGAGAGAATCCCAAGCAGGCTCCTTGCTGTTAGTGAGGAGATGCTCAGGCAGCCATTTGAAGACTGATGTTGTCACCATAATCCAGGGGAGGAAGGATGGCAGCTTGGTCGGGGCTGTAACTGGGGGCCAGGAGCAGTGGTCAGAGAGGGTATAGGGGTTGGTGATAGATTGGATGGGGTGGACCTACACCGTTGATGCTGGACCACAGGATTCAAGGCTCTCTCAAAAAATAAAAACAGAATCCTGTAATTCTATGGTTGAAAGAGACCTTCTATCGTTTCCCATTTGGGGAAAATGCGTCCCAGAGAGGGAACTATGAAGGGGCCAGAGTGGGCCCATGGAATCCTGAGGGGCTTCCTGGAGGAGGTAGAGGTTAATAAGCTCTGGATGGAAAAAGGGAAGGGTTGTAGGGGCACGTAACATATTCGGCCTTATAATAGCACTTCAGGAGCGCCTGGGTGGCTCAGTCGGTTAAGCCTCTGACTTCAGCTCAGGTCATGATCTCACAGTTTGTGAATCCGAGCCCCGTGTTGGGTTCTGTGCTGACAGTGTGGAGCCTGGGGCCTACTTCCAGTTTTGTGTCTCCCTCTCTCTGTCCCTCCCCTGCTCTCTCTCTCTCTCTCTCTCTCTCTCTCAAAAATAAAATAAACATTAAAAAAAAAATAGCACTTCATTTTTTCCAGGTTTCAAATCTTGCCTTCTCTTTCTAGCGTGGGAGCATTTTGGGCTGGGGATGTGTCTGAGTTTATTCACCAAACCCAAGGTATGTAGGACAAGATAGTGTGAAGGTCACAGTGGAGAGCAGATGACCTGGGACAACCCAGTGCCCTTCTAAGCCTCAGTTGCTCTATCTATGAAATGGGGTAATCACGGTGCCTACAAAATAGGATTGTTCTGAGGATTCAATGAAGTAGAGAATTAAATATAGGGTTTAGTAAAAAGCTAACGAAGCTTAAACCTGTCAGAGCCCCTCACTAGCTCTCACACTTCCCCTGGGAGGGGCCCTCAAAATGCATTCACACAGTGATCAGAGGGTGTGGGGCCAAAAATGTAAGATGAAGTATAACAGAGGTGTGTCAGGCAGTTAATTAGTTTTATTTGGATTTTGTGATGTTTACGGAATTGGTCGCTTTAAAAACTATGTTATTTGCTGTGCTTTCTTATGTGCTAAGTAAACATTCTCGTTGGCACTAATTTCATACCTAGAATTGCGTGTCTTGCACTCGTCTTCCTAAGGAAGGCTCCTAAGATTGTGTGAGCTTCGGGCTTCACCACCCCTGCGCCCAGCGGCCCAGAGGCCCAGTGGCCCAGCAGCATGCGCTGTCCCAGTCTGCCCATGGATGGACTGAAGGTCGCCTGTCTGGAACCAGTGCCGAGAGCAAGCAGCAGGCACCTAGGGCCATCTCTCTTTCTACCTGTAAACTCTCTTCCCAAGACTGAACTCTGTGGGGGCAGGAATCTCTTCTTCTTGACCCTCAGCAGACCCCCAACACTCACCGCAGCACCTGGCATGGGGCAGGCGTGCTGTCCAGAGCAGGTGAATGAATGAACATGAAGGAATAAAGGGTGCCCCTGCCTGGTTCTTGAGACACAGGAGTTGGGGACCAAACCTGAAGACAGGACAGTTCATGAGCAGGCTAACCTGAGCTTTCCCAAGGACTCCTGGGTGGGCTGACCCTGGACCAAAGCCTCCCCGGGGGCTGATTCAGAGAGAGGACTAGATGGCCTTGGCTGATTAGAAGAACAAGTTCTACCCCCATTGCTGAGCCCCAAGAGCACCTCTCAGAGAAGCCTCTGGTTGGGGCCACCACACCCCTGACTGCATGTCACTGGGACCTGCGCCTTTGTCCCCTGACCTTGGACTGAATTTCAGACTCAGGGCAGGCTACCTGCAGGTTCTCAGGGCACAGGGTAGGCAGAGAACAAATCACCTGGAGGTAAAGTGGGAACTGACACGGTTTACTTAACCTCTCTGTACGTCAGGTTCCAGATGTATAACTTTGAGCAAAATTTTTTTCTGTGTTTATTTATTTATTGTGAGAGAAAGAGAAAGGCAGAGAAGGAATCCGAAGCAGGCTCCACGCTGTAGTGCAGAGCTTGATGCGGGGCTAGATCCCATGAAACCATGAGATCATGACCTGAGCTGAAATCAAGAGTTGGAGGCTTAACCGACTGAGCCACCCAGGTGCCCCTTGAGCAAGCTTTTACTTCACCTTTCTGAACTTCAACTTCCATATCTGTAAAATGGGGCAATAACAGTTTCCACTTCAGGCTTGTGGTGAGGACAAAGTGGGATGAGCCCTCTGTAGCTTTTAGCACAAGGTTTGGCACATAGGGAGGCTCAACAAATACCATGTATTATTATTCTTTCTTCTTATTATTTCTAAACACCTATTTGTGGAAGTTTTCTTTGATTGAAGGTGAGATGAGAAAAATTAATATGGGAGAAAGCCTATTAATATTAATATCTCCATTTCCTTTTGTTTTTTTTCTAAATTTCCATTAATGTATTGCTTTTACAATAAGAAATAAGGCACAGAAGCCACATATAACTTACAAATACACCCACTAGATCTGTGTAATAAATACTGTGAAGAAAGAGCTGAAATGTTAATGGTAATTACCCCCTCTGGATGTTAAGAATAAAGATGGATAATTTTTATTCTGTTAGTAATACATTTTCCAAATGTTCTACAGTGAGTACATGTTTCTTTCACTAAGTTACTGGAAAACAAGACTAAAATCTTATTCAACTCTCTATTCTGTGATTGTGTCCTTCCCACTAGTTTTACATTAGTGTTCTTTCTCTGAAATCATGATCAGAATAGATCATTCATTTTTTAAAATCTATTCTGGGAAAAATTTTAAATGGACATCCCTGTTCCCATTTTTTTGCCTGCAATTTCATTGGTCAGCGAAGTCTTGTTATCTGATACCCATCCACTGTTCTAGATGAACTACCTTATTTTAGAGATGGGGAAACTGAGACCTAGGAAGATGAGCCTTCTAAAAACACAAGCTTGCATCCTAAAAACACACAAAAAATACAAACAGTAATATTACAAACATCCAAGTCTCCTCCTCAGAATTGACAACTGTTAAGAATTAGTTATATTTGCTTAATCCTGTGTTTTTATTTTTTTAATTACAAATAGACTCAACGCCCCATTTGCCCCCGTCTCTGCCCCGTCCCTCCTCCCCACGGCCCCTCAGCCAGCCCACTATCCACTATCGACTATCGTATGCAAAACACAATATGGGCAGTATTGTTTAGCATATGTATTTCAAAATTACATAAATGGCATCAAACTGCACATATCATATCATTCCACCACTTGCTTTTTTCCCTCCCTTCTCAGCATTATGTTTTCTAGGTATATCTGCATACATATAAACTCGGAATCATTTCTCTTTAGTATTTAGTATTCTAGCTGGTATATCCATTCCCCTTTGAGGTCCATGTAGGTTGTTTCCAGATGACGTTTCCAAGGTCACAGAGGAGTCAAATGCCCTTCCTACTACCCAACAGCACAGACCCATAGTCACTCTGACAAATACAGTTCAGAATTCAGAGCTCCACCACCGTACCCCTGGTCACGGGTGGGATCCAACTGTGTTCCTGGACCCAGACTCCTCTGTTCTCCTTATATCCTGGGGCCCCAGAGATTCAAGGCAGCTGGGCTTCACAGTATGGGCAAGAGGGGGTTTACAGGCAAGGGTCTTTCCTCAGGGACGGAATGCTGAGAGACCCCTGGGCACTCCTGGCCTGGACTTCGTTATTCCAAAATGTGGTTAGGATTGCCAGACTGTTTTCAGTGATCAACAGATGACAAGGCCTGTGGCAGTCATCCATGCTGTTCACCAAATATTCCAGTTTTCTCCACTTGGGGCACACGGGAGAACACACGTCCCTTCCCCTTTAGAGTTAAGCCTATAGAATTTGCTTCATCAAAAAAAAAAACAAAAAACAAAAAAACCTGAGGGGAAGTAACAAGTCACTTCCAGGTGAAGCTTGAGGAGCCAGTGTGCCTTTGACTACATTCTCTCTTGCCTCCTGGAACGGCAACCGGCAGTGTTCAGGTTGGGGACAACACACAACAGAACCTATGGCAACCCCATGACGAATGCCTTAAGCCCTTATCTCGGGATTGTTTGTCACTGCAGCATAATCTGGCCTATCCTGCCTGCTACAGGGCCATGTCTGGTGGGCCCTACCTACTATGAGCCTAGTGATAAGCTGTCCTTTTTATTATTATTATTATTGTTTATTTATTTTTCTTTTTTTTATTTAAATTTTTTTTTTAACGTTTATTTATTTTTGAGACAGAGAGAGACAGAGCATGAACAGGGGAGGGTCAGAGAGAGAGAGAGGGAGACACAGAATCTGAAACAGGCTCCAGGCTCTGAGCTGTCAGCACAGAGCCCGACGCGGGGCTTGAACTCACGGACCGTGAGATCATGATCTGAGCCGAAGTCAGACACTTAACCGACTGAGCCACCCAGGCGCCCCTGTTTATTTATTTTTGAGACAGAGAGATGGAGTGCAACTGGGGGAGAGGAAGAAAGAGAGAGAGGGAGACACAGAACCTGAAGCAGGCTCTGAGCTGTCAGCCCAGAGCCCGACGCGGGGCTCGAACTCACAAACCATAACATCATGACCTGAGCCGAAGTCAGATGCTTAACCGACTGAGCCACCCAGGCGCCCCAGGACCTGTCCTTTTTTTAAACACAGGTTTGCAGAGTGCAAGATAAGTACTCCTCAGGGGCCCTAGTGGAATAAAGAACTTTAGGGCTGAGAAAACAAGGAATTCTCCATCCTTAAAAAGAACTCTGAGTTAGACAAAAGCCTGAAAGTGTCGTTGTCTGGCTGAGTTTCCTTTGTCTGGTGAAAGATTAAATGAGGTACACAAACAATAGGTACCTAGGACAGCCCTCGGCACGTGATGAGCTCCGGGCTCCAAAGATGTTCACTGAAACCTCATTGGTAACAAGAAAAACTTAGAAGCCGAGTACACAACAATAGGGGAAATAGTTAACTAATCGTATGTCCATATATAGTCGTCCCTTACTTTTGGAAAGGTTGCATTATGCCACTTCGCTTTTACAAAAGATCTATGCTAGCACCTACCTTAGTACTCCATGAGCGACTACAAGCCAGAGCCTGTGCAGCTAACTCACTCCTGAATTCCTGATCCACAGGAACTTGGGAGATAATAAATAATTGTTTTAAGCCACTAAGGTTTGGGATCGTTTGCTACATAGCAATAGGTAACTAAAACAATTACACAATCACAGTACAAGGAAAAATGATACCTTGGATATCTTTAAAGGAAAACAAAACAATTGCCACATGACTCTCTTGGTCCCCGAGAGTTGGAAGAACACTTCGGCACAGACCATCCTCTCTTATACGCTCACCTGGCCACGTTCTCACAGCTCCTGATAAGCACACCATCTTTCTCTGGCGTCAGCTCTAAAACGGGCCTCCCGTCTGTCCCTGTGATGGCGTTCTGTACCTTTCCTACAACCCAATTCAAACAAAAAGCACCAGAACAATATATACCCTGGCTCGGAATAAAAATAAACTTCATACACTGATAAAAACTTGGCACCACCCCTCGGAGGTCATGAGACCAGTCCACTGTGCTAGGGATTTCATCAAAAGCTGAAAAAGGGCAACTTTTAAGCCGACCCCCTCCTTCTGCCCAGGCACCTCCCTGCCTTCTCCATGCCTCCCATACTTCCTCTGCACACCCCAGCTGGAGAGGAGCCCCCCCTCCTATGGAGAAATCTGCTTTCAGCGGAGAAGATCAGGGTGGTTAGACTTTGCAGTGACAACACTCAGGTTCAGATTCATCTTAGCTCTGTCACCCTAAGTAAGCATCATGGTATCCGAGCTTCCTTTCTCTGCTGTGAGGCTAATAATAGCACTTTCCTTCCAGAGCTGTTGAAGGGATCCAATGAGAAAAAAATTGTCCAGGGCTTAGCATAGGGCCCGGCAAATAAATAAGTGCTCATTTGCATTCATTGTTCATCAAGAATCACAGCACAATAGTGGTAGCTGCTATTTATTCAGGGCTCAGTAGATGTCTTGTATCCTTTACGTGTACTATCTCATTTAGCCCTACCAGATAGGACCTCTCAGTATCCCCACTCTAGAAATGAGGAAGCTGAGGCACAGAGAGGTGAAGTGCCTTGCCCAAGGTCACACAGACTCAGGTAATGAGGTGCCAGAACCTCCGTCTTTAACCACCTTGCTCTACAGCCCCCCAAGAGGAAATGGATGGAGGCCCTGTGAACATAGAACACCGCGGGGATTGCAGGAGAATAGGAGTGCAGGGAGAGATAGCACAGTACAGGAACACACAGGCAAGAGATGAAAGTTTCCGGAGTGCCAGAGCCTGGAGTGGTGTGAAAGTCCTCTGCGGGTGTTGTCGCCTCTGTCTTGTCTGTAGCAGGAGCCTGAGGCCTCCTGCTTGCCTGGCACTGCTACGGCTCTCCCCTCCAGCTGCCACCCAGGCCATTGCCCAGCAGCATGGACGCCCTGCCCAGGCCTGGACAGGCCGAGAGCCCTGCTAATGGCTCCACCTTGCCCTTCCTGAGCACCTGTTCTGGCTGTAACGTAGCTCTTGCTCGTTAAAACCAGGCTCCACTGGTGGGGAGAGTCAGGCTGTTTTATTTGCAAAAATGAAACTGCATAATGATGATAGCATCAAACGGGACCAGTTTTGGCTCAACACTATAGCACTGTATTCTCACTGAACCAGGAAAGCAAACTCGCAGAAGCAGCGGCAGCGTCTATAGCTCTGGGCCAGAGAGAGCTGGCTGGCGTGGGGCCTTCTTTCTCCACATTCGCACCCCAGGAAACCCCTGTGACTTGAACGATAATAATAAGGGCTGTAGAGGTATCACTGAAGTGCCAAGCTTTCTGTGGCTGGGGTGCATAGAGGTTCAGTTGCTGAACAAGGTGGCCCAGCTGGTAAACCTTCTGTTTGTGGCAAAGGGAAGGGGCTACCTGCATGAAAATGAGGGTCGCCGTGACAGCTGCGGCCACTGGACCTGGTGGAGACAGTGCAGCCCCTCAGTAAACATTTATCCAGGGGGGCAGTGGTTCTCAGTTGGGGGGGAGGGGTGATTCTGTCCCCAAGGGACATTTGGAACTATCTAATGTTGATTTATTTTTGAGAGAGACAGAGACAGAATGCGAGTGGGTTAGGGGCAGAGAGAGAGGGAGACACAGAAGCAGAAGCAGGCTCCCGGGTCCAGGCTTTGAGATGTCAGCACAGAGCCCGACGCGAGGCTCGAACTCACAGACCGCGAGATCATGACCTGAGCCGAAGTCGGACGCTCAACCGACTGAGCCACCCAGATGTCCCGACATTTGGAACTATCTGGAGACATCTTGCTTGTCACAACTGGGGAGGGAGTTGCTACTGGCATCCAGTGTGTAGAGACTGACGATGCTGCTGGACATCCCACAGTGCCCAGGGCAGCCCCGCATCACTGGATTATCTGGCCTCAAATGTTAATAATGTCGAGCTTGCAAGACCCTGGTCTAGCAGTTGAGAAGGAGGCGGCCTCTGGAGTCCGAGGCACCAGAGGCACCTTCTTAGCTGTGTAATCAGGAATAGGCACTTGACCAACTCAGTTTCCCCTCTGTAAAACTGGGGATATTAGATTTCTGCCTCACAGAACTGAACCAATGCCCATTCATGACTTTGGGGGTCTAGCATACAGTGAGTGCACCATAATGTTCCTATTGTTAATTACCAAGGACGTGCACTCTGCAGAAGAGCACTGGCAAGATAAACAGTGAGGAGGCCACTAGAGAAACAGACCAAGCACCTGGGAGGGCCCAAGGAGACCGCAAAGAATCATTTTGGCATTCAAGGTCTTGCTTTAGCCTACATTGTTGACCCAACCTGTCACTACTCTGGATGGTCACTGGGCTGGCACAACCAGATCTTTTTCCTACTTCCACGGTCCCCACCCCATGCCCGCCAAGGGCCTCTTCCTCCAAGAAGCACCTCCACTAGCCCAACCCTTAAGAATCACATGGCCATGGGGCGCCTGGGTAGCTCAGTCTGTTCGGTGTCTGCCCTCGGCTCAGGTCATAATCTCAAGGCTTGTGGGTTCGAGCCCCACGTCAGGCTCTGTGCTGACAGCTCAGAGCCTGCTTTGGACCCTCTGTCCCCCTCCCTCCCTGTCCCTCCCCCCTTCAAAATAAAGATGTAGGGGCACCTGGGTGGCTCAGTCGGTTAAGCATCCGACTTCAGCTCAGGTCACGATCTCGCGGTCCGTGAGTTTGAGCCCCGCGTCCGGCTCTGGGCTGATGGCTCAGAGCCTGGAGCCTGCGTTCGATTCTGTGTCTCCCTCTCTCTCTGCCCCTCCCCTGTTCATGCTCTCTCTCTGTCCCAAAAATAAATAAACGTTAAAAAAAAATAAAAAAAAATAAAGATGTAAACTTAAAGAATTACCTGTGGGGCACCTAGGTGGCTCATTTGGTTAAGCGTCTGACTTCCACTCAGTTCATGATCTCACAGTTCGTGGGTTTGAGCCTCTCATGGGGCTCTGTGCTGACAGTTCAGAGCCTGAAGCCTGCTTCAGATTCTGTGTCTCCCTCTCTCTCTGCCCCTCCCCTGCTCACGCTCTGTCTTTCAAAAATAAATAAACAGTAAAAAAAAAAAAAAAATCACATGATCCTTAAAAAAAACAAGGAAATCCTATCATTTGCCACAACCTGGCTGGATCTTGAAGACATTATGCTAAGTGAAATAAGTCAAAGAAACATAAATACTGTATAATCTCACTTAAATGTGGACTCTAAAAACAAAAATAAAAAACAACTGATAGAAAAAGAGATCAGACTTGTGGTTACCAAAGTGGGGGGCAGAGGGGGAAATGGAGGAAGGTGGTCCAAAAAATACAAACTTCCAGTTAGACTAGGGATGTAATGTGTACCACATGATGACTATAGCTAACACTCCTGTATGATACCTCAGAACATTGTTACGAGTAAATCCTAAGAGTTTTCACCACAAGGAGAAAATTTTTTTCCTTTTTTCTTCTTTCTTTTCTTTTAATTGTATCTACGTAAGAAGATGGATGTTAGCTGAACCTATTGTGGTAATCATTTCACAATATATGTAAATCAAGCCATCATGCTGCATACCTTCAACTTACACAATAATGTGTGTTAATTATTTTTCAATAAAACTGGAAACAAAGAATCACATGCTCCTTATCTCAGATGGAATCCGCAGGATAGCTACAGAGATACATCAAGACACACACATAGTCACATCCATACAGACTCCGAAAAACACATACGTTCTCATTCATACACACAGACACACACTTGCAGCCTCAAGACATACTGGAGCCCTGGTCAGACTCAAAATGTATTCTCATACACACAGACACATCACCATAACACAGTCTCACCAAGACACATGCTCTCCCGCTCCCCGGCCCTGCCCACATTTGACATTGACACATAAAAGCAATACACACCCAAGGAGTACGTAGTCACATACACAAATATATAAACTCTTGTACATATATATATTTACATACAAACTCAGGCGTGCCCCTAGATCTCATCGACACACAAGTTTAATATTAAGGCACATAAACACCTATACATATACACAAAGACACATTCTGGGCACACAGATGCATACGCAGCTATCAATGCACTTACATGCATAAACATACATCACCCAAGACACACACACACTCTTATACATCCTCCCAAACACACATGAACACACATAAAGACATTTTAAAAAAATTAGCCCCTCATAGACACACAAGTATGTTCCCACAGCATATTTTATTCATTCATATTTATTCATTCATCCATTTATATTATCAGAAAGTTGCTAAGGAAACTTCCTTAGGGCACCTTCCAAATCCCACCTTGTGTTTCCAGCTACTTACTTGTGTAAGCCCAGCACAATGTGCCACTAGATCATTTCTCCCTTTAAATTTGCACTTGTGGATAGGCGACGTGGGTTTTCTCTCACCCGCAAGGCCCCAGGATGCAGGGCTCCGGCTCCTTCATCTCGGTCTCTAACTGCCCAGGACCCAAGGCCCCCCACCTGAAGGTGCTCACTTTTAAAAGTGGCTAAAGGTGCATTCCCTGGCACTGCTCCAGCAAGGGCAAGGGTGGCCTGTGGGTGTGGCTAGGGGGTGTATTTCCACAAGCGCTTTCGAGAGAGGGGATCAATGGGGGGGTAGCATACGACCCTCCCTTCTCCTCCCAGCTGCGCGCCTCCACTATTCTCCACTCCGCTTCCCGCACCCTGCTAGTCAGCTGTCCGCAGGCCCCCAGCAGCGGGGGGGCGGGGCTTCGGCCTTCCGGAGCCTCGCCCCTTTCTCTCCTCTCGCCCCTCCTCTCGCCCTCCCACTCCTCCTCTTCGCCTCTCCCCCTCCTTCCCCTCTGCTCCGCCCCTCTCCTCCCCCCTTCCCTCCTCTGCCGCCTCTCAGCCCCCTCCCTTTCCCGTCTACCCTCCTTCCTCCTCCCTCCCCTCCCCACCCTCGCCCTCGCCCCTCCCCCGCCGCGCCAGGGCCGCCGGAGGCTGAGTCATCGCTGCGGCGTACGGCGGCAGCGGGCGAGCAGGTAGGGAGAGTGCGAAGAAAGCGACGTCGTGTGCCCCATCACCGCCACCGCGAACGGGTCGGAGTCCCCGTGCAAGCCCCTCTGCCGGAGAGGCCTGGGAGGGGGCACCGATGGGGGCCGGGGCCGCGGTGGGGAGGGGCGGCCAGCCCCGGAGGACGCGGATTCGGCCGTTCTTGCAGCAGCCGCTTTGCGGCATTCTAAAAGAGCTACACGTAGAATGGAGTCCTAAGCTTACCACATTAGGGTGGCATCCAGGCCAGGCATCTCAAGCTGGCGGCCCACGGGCAGATGTGCCGTGCTCCTGATCTCTTATGTGACCCACAGTGTCTAATTTTTAGCCAGATGCCAGCATTGAAAAACCATATGATATTTCACAGAGTGGGAAAATCAGATTCGCAACACTTGAAAAATTAGAATCCATAACAACACTGGACCCCTATTTCCCAGGACAACAGTTGCCTAATGCTAGGTGTAGCTGCCTTTTTTAGTCAGGGCATTGCCTTCAGTCATTGCCACAGTCCCCACTATTTCTGTTTCATCTCCTTCTATCCTTTTCTATTTCACCTAGGCCACTCAACTTCCTTTATGTTACCTGCCAAACCCTTGATCTAGCGATTCCTAGTTCTGTCCAAGCTACCCATTTCTCAGATGCCGGTGAGGAAGTGGAGGTGGAAGTTTCCCAGAGTCACACAACATGTGGCCTTAATGCTAAAGAGATTCCAGCTTTTTCTCACCCATTAATCTTTTCTGACAAGCCATTTTGCCTCCTCAGATATGCAGACAGAGAAAGGGAATTGTCTTGTGAAAGGTGGGTCCCAGAACATGATCTGGGGGTCAGAGTGGGCCCCCAATGGAAGATGATTCGGAGCAGAAATTAGCCCGGAGAAGGGTCAAACAGCTTTATATTTATTCCTGGGTGAGATCATAGTAAGAAATTGAGCAGAAACCCCTCCCTGGAGTTGATGGTATATTCTAATAGTCTTTCTCTTGGAGTCACAACAGAAGGCAAAACTGGGGCAGGTGGATGGATGGAACAGTTGGCAATTCTGAGAAATTTGGTTATAATAAGCTGTTTTCAAGTCACAGGAGACCTGGCCTGCGAGACACTAGGCTGTTGTGGAAGGGTTATTATTGCTTGGATTACTTTCTAGTGCTTCTCAGCCTGTGATGTGTACAGGGGTCTTGTAAAATGCAGATTCTAAGTCAGTGGTACTGGGATAGAACTTGCAAAGCCTACGCTTCTGACAAGTTTCCAGGTGATGCCAATACTGCAAGCCCCGAGTCCCCACCCTGACCGGCAAAGGCTCTGGACTCCTTGTGCCTTCTGTTTATTCATGAGGGTCATTGCTACATGGTAACCCAAAGGAGGGGCTCAGAATCCCGCAGACCTGGGCGTAGATCCCTGCCCACCCCTGAGTTGCCAGGTAATGTTGGGCAGACGGCTCATCCTCTGTGGGCCTCAGTTTTCTTCATCTGTGCAATTGGAATCAGAGAATACTGAGAATACTTACTTCCTTAGGAGGCTGGGAAAGGAAGAATGGACTGGACAAGTGGCCCCAGCATAGTGTACGGTTCATGATGGATGCTCTGTAAAGGTAGTTTCTGGTATCGTGCACTCTATGGGCCTGCCCATGAGCGGTGACACCCATCAGTAGCATGGTTCGAGAGGGGGAGTATATAAGACATTTCAGGATAAAAATCAACCCCCCTAATATGGCCTTCTAGGCCATGCATGGTATGATCACTACCCAGCCCACCCCTTGCTGTCCTTCCCCTCTCTGTCTCATGCTGGACATTTATTAGGTGTCTGCCACAGTACTTTCCTCAGAGGCCTGGCACGTGCTGTTGTTCCTCATACTTCTACCTGCCTGGCCTCTTATCCTGCAGCCTCAGTTCCAATGTCACTTCCTCAGATGCCCTCCTTGACCCCCAGAATCTTTCAAGTAAGGATTTCGGGGGTATATTCTGGTAGAAAGGGAGAACGGTTCCATCTCTTGAGGCTGCACATAAATAGGGAAGTCACCATTTTTACTTAGATTCTACATTTATTTAGAGCAGCTTTTGGCTGGGTGGGGGAGGGAGGTCGGGGGGGTCAGAGGAACTAAACACTGTCCCCTGCCTTTCTGCAAATTAGAAAAGGGCACAGCTTGGGCAAGCAAGCAGCTCTCGCCTGCCCTCTCAGCTGGTTACCTTTGTGCAGTATACAAACTATGCAACCTTATGTAGCAGCCCGAGTGCTAATGCTTCCTTCCCCCAAGCTGCCTCGTGACCTGCTTAATCCTCCTGCCTGGATTAAGCTCCTTTATAAACTTTCTTAACTTCATAAAACTCATCACAATTGGAATTAGGTATCTTGGGAATGGTTTATTTAAAATCTTCCCCCTGTAGTAGACTCTATATTCCATCAAGGCAACGTCTATCCATCTAGTTCTGGATTCCCAGTGCTTAGCCTGGTGCCTGCAACAAAGCAGGTGCTCCATAAATATTTGTTGAATATTTCAGGAGCTCATTATCTACCAGGGGAGATCGGACTCGTGGAAATAGCTATGGCATGAGATGGACAGGCACAGAGCTGAATGACTGGTGCAGCCCCAAGGAGGGAGATGTCCCTTCCAGCAGAGGTCATCCAGGGGTGCTCATGGAAGAGGTGTTTTAGCTGGACCTGACAGAATAGGTGGAGTTCACCAGATTCAGATGAGTGGGACGGTGTTCTTGGCAGTGGGAACAGCAAAAGCAAAGGTATAGAGAGAGAGAAGAGTTCAGTGTGTTCCTGTGACCAGTCACAAATTACCATCAGCAGACTGGCTAAATGTGTTTTGTGAATTAGCTGCCAATATTTTTTTTAAAAATCATGAGATTTCACATAAAGATCCGGATTTCCTGATCTTCTTTAAAATACTGGAAGATGCCACCAACGAACAATTGACTGGCACTGAAAAGTGACAGTCCCTTTGGAAAGTCTGTGCTTGCTGGAGTTCACCACAGCCCCTACCTTTCCCCGGTGCGTTCTTACACCCAGCTTTCCTTGCTCATTACTCTTCCTTCGTGGCCCACTGTGCAGCTGGCTAGAAGACCATTTGATTGACCCACTGGAGATGTAAGGAAACTTGGTTCAGAGGGTACAGGCATTGAAATGCCAGACTAAGGAAGTTGGCAAATACCAACTGAAGGAAATGAGAAGCCATTGAAGATTTTTGAGCTGTAAACCTTTAGCTGTAAATCACAGTAAAGCTGTGGGGGGACTCAGAGGTTCCTCATGGCCTGTAAAGAACACCCAGAAAAGGCACAATAACCCAAAGTGAGGGAGCACGAATGCCCCAGCTCTTTTTTTGAACTGGTAAATAACAGGCCTCCTCAGTTAACTAAGTGAGCTGGTAATGGCCGGGATTTCAGGGTCTTCTACGGCTCCACAGAGCACAGCCCACAGCTGCCCTGGCCAAGCTAGGCCTGACTTCATAAGCAGGAACTCTGGGCCAAGGAGGCTGGTGAAGTTCTGGAAGCCAAAAGAGTGGGGAGCTCTGCATGGGGCTTTCAAAGAAGATAAAATGTGGACTGACCCATGGTCGGGAGACAGGGTGCTTCCTAAAGGCAGAATATTAATCTTAAAAGGTTTCTGATTACTCACACATAGGTGACCTCTAACTTGCTTTTGCTTGGCCTTGATTGTTTTCAAACACATTTAGAAAAAAACTGTAGTTTTCTTCTGTTTACAAAAATCGTATACTTATTAGAAAAAGGAAAATTTAGAAAAATAGAGGTGAAGGTAATCATCAGTAATCCTGCCACCCAGAGGTAACTCTGTTAATATGTTGGTGGATTTCCTTACCTTTATTTTTATTTTTATTTTTTTTAATTTTTTTAATGTTTATTTATTCTTTGAAAGAGAGAGCACGAGCAGGGGAGGGGCAGAGAGAGGGAGCCACAGAATCTGAAGCAGGCTCCAGGCTCCGAGCTGTCAGCACAGAGCCAGATGAGGGACTCGAACTCCCCAGACCACGACCTGAGCTGAAGTCGGATGCTTAACGGACTGAGCCACCCAGGCGCCCCACCTTTATTATTTTTTTCAGTGTATTTATACTTTTAAAAAATGAAGTAGGGGTCACATTTCATATACAGTTGATTGCCCTTTTTTGATGAACATTATCCCATGAATGTTTTACCGTGAGAATATAATAATGCATCTTTCTGTAAAAAATTTAAATAAATTTACAACGGAGAAGTAAACATTGCATGTTGGCATCATTTTTCTGGGTTATTAAATATGCTTTGAAAAAAACATTTTATATGCTTGTTTCCTTCCATTCTCAAAGTAGTCAGGAATCTGAATTTTTTGTCTTACAAGACAGATAAAAGAGGAATTATTACCCCCAACTGAAAGAGGATACTGAATCACAAAGATGAAGTGAGTTATCCGAGTAAGTAGCTAGTGGGGGGCTGCACTACAACACCCAAGCCTTCTGAGTCTAGGTTGGTGCTGTGGGGAAGGGGGTAACCAGGCTGCTCTTCCCCACCCCAGTTATAGTTAGTTTAGATCATGTCAGCTGTGCTTTAGATTCTGTGAATCAAGGAAGGCTTTAAACAGTGCAGTTAATCTGGGTGAACTTTGTGGAGGAGGCAGGTTTTATTCAGGATCTGGAATGTTTGTCCTATTCATAGGTAAATGAGTGCCAGGCATCCAAGCCTCTTGACTCCCAGATTAATAATAATAACCAGCTTGGGGAACCTTGGGTGGCTCAGTCTGTTAAGCGTGGGACAATTGATTTCAGCTCAGGTCATGATTTCATGGTTTAGTCAGATCAGATGGAGCCTGGTTTGGGGTTCTGCATGGAGCTTGCTTGGGATTTTCTCTCTCCCTCACTCTGTGCCCTCCCCCGCCATGCACTAAATAAATAAACATTTAAAAAATAAAAATAATAACCAGCCTTTATCATGTGGCAAGCACCTTGCTAGGCTCTTGAATACTTATGTTACTTAATCCTCATACCAAACCCTAGGAAGCACTGTTATTTTCACCAATTTAAAAATGAAAAAATAGGGGATGCCTGGGTGGCTCTGTCGGTCAAGCGTCCGACTTTGGCTCAGGTCCTGATCTTCCAGTTCGTGACTTCAAGCCCCGCAGTGGGGCTCTGTGCTGACAGCTCAGAGCCTGGAGCCTGCTTCAGATTCTGTGTCCCCCTCTCTCTCCACCCCACGCCTGCTTGTGCTTTCTCTCTGTCTTTCCAAAATAAGCATTAAAAATATTTTCAAAAAAATTTTGAAAAAATAGAAGCACAGAGAGGGGAAGTGCTCAGCTCAAGGTTGCATGGCTGGTGAGTGAGGGCAGAGATTTGAACCAGGCAGCCTGGCCCCAGAGCAGTTCCACTCCATCCCCGCACCTTCCCTGTCTAGGCTGAAGGGAGAACAGCCAGAGCCCAGACAGCTGGGAGTCCCCAACACGGTGGGCACCCCCACCTCCCCGACTGGTTGTGCCCCTCGGGACACGCAGGCCAGGAGGGGATGACAGACGCACTGGCTGAGGGGCTGTGCCACAGGAGCCAGCCAGGGGTCTGCCCGGAACCCCCGCTTCTGTGGCCGCCCCGTCCCTCAGAGAGGCTTCCCCAAATGGGGAGATAATAATTTTTAAAAAGGAGGTAGTCCCCAGAGTGTTTGGCATTCCCAGTGGCTAGTCCAAAGCGGTTTTGTCTTGATCCCTCTTTGATTCTGAAATAGACTCCATCCTGAAAAAGAAGCGGATTTAGAATTAAGAGGCACCTCACAACTTCTAGTTCTGCCTCTGCTGAGATCTGACTGATCCTGGGCCCATCGCTCCCCCCCGCCCGCTGGCTCTCAGAGGTTAAAGCTGATCCCTCCACCCGGCCTTTGCCACTCACGACTCACCGCGATGTGGCCGACCAGTTGCTGGGACGGGGAGACGATGCGGTGGAAACCGGGGCGGCTCGCAGGGCGCTGGGGTCCCGGAGTGCCGCGCCCAGCCGGCTCCAGCCCGTCCCGGTGGCTGTGTGCGCACGGGAAGGCTGCAGGTGTCCCGCAGAACCTAGCCCACCCCACCCCCTCTTCCCACCTCTAACCCCTTCCCCCAACCCTCCGACGCCCGGGAGAGTTGAGGGTCCGCGCACAGGTCCGGGAGACACTTGAATTCCTCCCTCGATCTCTGTTCACCAGGGTCCCGCTCGCCTGAAGGGACGCCCACCCTTCCCCCAGCAGCTCACCCCAGCAGCTGTCCACTCATCCTTCACAGGGCCGAGTTCCAGGGTGTGTGTTCCCAGACACAGCCATGCCCAAACCCGGAAACCTTCACTGGCTCCCCACTGCGGGGGGAAGAACACCCAAACTCAGAGTGACTAGAAGGCCTGTCTCCACCTGCCCCCAATCCGCCTCCCCAGCTGCTTTGCCCTGTCACCTCAGCACAGAGCTTGGTGATTTTTAAATGCAGAGGCCCAGGAGTCAGGCACCCAGATTCAAATCCCGAGTCTGCCTGTTTCTAGCTATGTGACCTTAGGCAAGTTACCACATATCACTCAACTGTGACTCCACACCCTTAAAATGGGGGTGGTAGCACCCATTCCATAGGACTGTGTGAAGAATTAAATGAGTCACTTAGCATAGTTCCTGGAACATGGTAAACTCACCCTAAGTGCTTGGTGTTGTTATGACAGCTCTCAACCACATTTGGCTACCACCTCCTACTTCCTAAAGCCAATCATTCTCTTTCCCAACACTGTGCCTGCATGTATACCTGGAAAACCCTTCCTCTTCCCTTTTCTCCACCCGGTAGGCTCCTACACACCCTTTAAAGCCCTATTCAAACGTCACTGTGGGGGCGCCTGGGTGGCTTAGTCGGTTAAGCACCAGACTTCAGCTCAAGGCATGACCTCACGGTTCGTGGGTTCGAGCCCCGCGTCGGCTCTGTGCTGACAGCTAGAGCCTGGTGCCTGCTTCCGATTCTGTGTCTCCTTCTCTCTCGCTGCCCCTTCTTGGCTCACACTCTGTCTCTCTCTCTCAAAAATAAATAAACATTAAAAAAAAATTTTTTTAAACGTCACTGTGAAGACTTAACCATCCCTCCCAGTTGCTTCCTCCTCTACCTGCCTGTCACCACCTTAACCCAGGGACCACACAGTATCCCCAGTGGTGGGACAACCAGTATTTCATGCCTCCCAATAGGATGCAGTAGACTTCACAGTTCTACCTATTCTGGCTCTTGCCAAAAATGTTGAGCGTAAATATAATCAGGTCTTTAGAGCTGGCTGCAGTTTACTGGAATTTCAGGGGTAGAGGAACACATTAAATAATACCCAGAAAAGCAACCAAACAAATCCAGAATGTGGGACAATTTATAAGACAACTGGGATGATCTCTTAATGTCTTGAAAACAAAGCAAAAGCAATGGGAGAGGAGGTTCTAGATTTAAAAAGATCTAAGAGTCCAACAACTAAATATGAGATGTGATTCTTTTTAAAGTTTTTATTTTAACGTTTATTTATTTTTGAGAGAGAGAGCGAGTGCAAGCAGGAGAGGGGCAGAGAGGGAGACACAGAATCCAAAGCAGGCTCCAGGCTCTGAGTTGTCAGCACAGAGCCTGACAAGGGGCTCAAACCCACAAACTGAGATCATGACCTGAGCCAAAGTCTGACGCTTAACTGACTGATCCACCTAGGCCCCCCATGTGATTCTTGATTGTATCTTGGTTCACTTTTCTTTCAAAGCTATAAAGACCATGTTTTTACACAATGGGGGGAATTTGACTATGAATTGGGTATTAGATGATGTAAGGAAATTATTGTTAATTTTGTGAGTTGAGATAAGTCTACTGTGGTTATGGAAGGAGAATTCTTACAGCTTTTGGAAATGCATGCTAAGTGTTTAGGGCTCAAGTGTTAGAATATCTGCAATTCACTTTAAAATGGTTTAGCCACAAATTTAACATATAGTGAGATGAGGTAAATATGGTGAAATGTTTACAATTGTTGAATCTACATGATCAATATGTATTCAGTTTACAATTCTTTCTACTTTTCTGTATGTTTCAACATTTCCTTAAAAAGGGTTTTTTAATACTGAAATATAATTGACATGTAACAGTATATTATTTCAGGTGTACAACCCATGATTCGGTCCATGTATATATTGCAGAATGATCACCACAATAAGTCTAATTACCATCCATCGCCATGCATAGTTACAATTTTTTTCTTATGATGAGAACTTTTAAGATATACTCTCTTAGCAACTTCCTAATATACAATATTATAACTATAGTCACCATGCTGTATGGTATAGCCCCAGGACTTATTTATTTTATAAATATATATCATGTATATAAATACACATACACACACACACACATACAGGTATCTACCTTTTTATAAATACATAAAGGTTTTTAAAAAGCTCCTTCCCCTGGAGGAACCTCCGATAGCAGGTTTCTGGGCCTTCGTTAAAACACGAATCACAATATTTGGAGGTGATGTTTGCCAGTGGGTCTTTCCATTCAGATTACAGACTATGAGCTCCCCGGGGTAGGATCCAGATGAACTGTATTTCTCTCGTGGTGCCACATTCATAATAAACAGGCAATAAACAGGTGTTGAATGAATGAAGACTGTACTATTGCCAGAGTGCATGATTCCTCAGTAAACTTACTCTTAGGAATCTCCCAGAATGAAAAATGATAACACAAACTTTTATTGAGAAATATACCAAGCTTGGTCCTAAGTTCCTAATTTTGTTCATCATGGATTTTTTGCATTCGTTTTGGTTTTTAAAATATTGTGTTCAAGTATTATTTACCTAGGTTACTAACTTTGGGGGGCCTCCCCTATTTTAGTGCCTGAAGCAAGTGAGGCACCCTGATATGATCCCTATAAAACAGGGTTTGGGGCACATATCTGAGTAATGCCCCATTGCCCTATGGGGATCCTTCCAGATCCTATCACTTTATTTGTCTGACAGAATTGACGTTTGTTTGGTCTCACTGTACTATTGCTCTTGTCATCTGACCTAAAGAGAGGGTTTGCAATCTGCAGTGCATATTTATTTTGCTGCCCCAGCAACATTCTCCCTGCTCTGGCAACAACAACTCTATGTTGCTTGGGGACCCTCCCCTCCCCATCCACCGAACTGACTCCAGCCTATGCCTAGAGGTGGGCATGTGACTCAGCTCTGCCATCAGAGCCTTGCAACCACTGGCCATAGTCGTGGCTTCAGAGTAGTCATATGACTCAATCACAGCCAATGAGATTCAATTCTGGGGGTTTGATCTCAACTTTGGAGAAGGGATACTTTCTCTTTTCTGGTACCTGAGATGGGATGTAAGCCACGTGGGGTGTTGAGCCTCTCTGAGACTGGAGCTCGTACAGAAGACAGCAGTATGGAGTGATGGAGTCAGGGAGGAGACATCCGGATAGTATTGGAGCTCCTGGATTCAGCTGTACATGAAGTAAGACTGCTGTCTGGACTTAAGGGATGTGTTGGCCAACTTTTGCCTAAGTCAGTTTGAGTTGTCTTTCTATCACTTAGATGATTCACTCCCTCTTGCCTGCTGTGTGGTCAGGTTGGTCCCAGGAGATGCTCTGGTGAAGCCCAGCACCTATCACCAGACTTCCACCGTGAAGTTCTCCATCCAAAGGTGCCCTTCATCACAGGGCAGCCGTGGGAGGCAGAGGATTGAGAGCAACAACAGTAGCCCCACATAGCATTCCTGAGCACGGGTCACTGTTAGGTCCTGTGGTTAAGATTTCCACATCTTTTGTCCTATAACAACTCTGCGAAGTAGATTCCATGAACTCCAGGCTGAAATCGTCCATCTACTTCTAGGCCAACTGTCCCAAATCGCCAACCAGAGGCAAAGAGAAGGCTCCAGTTAAACAGCAGACAAAGGCTGCTTCCCACTCCATTTTGTCTCTCTTGTAAATGGGTAGACTTTCTAGGGGGCAGGCTCTTTCTAAGAACAGCTGAGCCTGGGTATTAGCAAACCCCTCTCCCTATGCTTTTTTTTTTTTAATTTTTAAAAAATGTTTATTTATTTTTGAGAGAGAGACAGAGCGCAAGCTGGAAAGGGGCGGAGAGAGAGAGAGAGAGAGAGACACAGAATCTGAAGCAGGCTTCGGGCTCTGAGCCTTTAGCACAGAGCCCGATGCGGGGCTCGAACCCACAAACTGCGAGATCAGGACCTGAGCCCAAGTCAGAAGCTCAACGGACTGAGCCACCCAGGCGCCCCTGCCTACACTTTCTCATAACACTGTCAGCATCTTGAAATAAAGGGCCTAAGGGCAGCTTCCTTTGGCCTGGTAGTGGACTCAGCACCTTCAGCAGTGTTGGCCCTCAAGATTGACAGATGGGTTGACCCACTGGCTGTGGCCATCTTTGCCATCTGGGTTCATTTATTCATTCAACAAATACTCACTGAGTGCCAGGTATATGCCAAATCCCATTCCAAGCACTGGGGATACAGTAGTGAACAACACTGGGGGCAGTCCCTGCCTCCAGGTTGCTGACAGTCTTGTCAGGGAGGCACACATTAAACAAATACTTGCACATGTAATTATTTAATTACAAGCATGATAAGCACTGAGAAGGAACAGTTCAGGCTGTTATGAAGTGTGCAACAGAGACATCTAAACCCGTCGGCTAACTGTCTGACCAAGCAACTTCATTCGCTTCCTAGGTATTTTTTGATTGACCATTCAGTGCTAGGCACTGTGTTGGGTGCTGAGTGCTGGGCAGAGTGGGGAAGCAGACATAGCCCCTGCCCACGAAGAGATCGCTGTGCATAGCAAATACACCATCTGACCGGCTGTGTCTCCAGCCTGCAGCCTGTGAGCAGCTACAAGTCGACAGCTTTGATACCAGCTTGAAAGAACAACTTCGCTCCTGCTTCTACAGGAGAACCAAATACATTTAACTGGTTTCATTCATCTCGCAATCCTTTCTCTGATCCTTAATGGTTTTCATTCTGTAGGGTTGGGGAAACTGGGACCGATGGTCACGGGGCCAAGTGGGAAAATGTTTTGTTAGGCTCTGTAAAAATAGGGTCTTGGGTGAAAAATATGCATGGTTTCATTGAGAGGAGAAGGCATCAGGAAAAGGAAGGAACTGGATATTGAAACTCCCTGTGCCCCATGGCTCCAGCATACCGGGGACAGGAGCTCGGCTTTGAGGGCAGGCCTTTTATGATATTTTTGGCTGCTTGGCCCCAAGGGTGCAGACCAGAGTGTGGTGCCCAGCTCGCTGCAGGGAACTTTCTGGATGGCCTTATTATTCAGAGCATGTGATGCTTTGGCTCCAGCGGCCTGAGGTAGTCAGGGATTCTGCAGCGCTGGGAATGGGGTTCTCACTAAAAGAGGTGAGAGTGTGTGTGGGTTCAGACCTAGCAACTCTGGCCTGGTCATTTTTAGAGCCAGCTTCCCTGCAGGATCAGTCAGAATCACTTGGCCCCCTGGGCCCCAATCCGGGCCTGAAATGTGACAGCATGGGGAAAAATAGAAAGGAAGGCGTGGCCTCTGACTATCCCCCACTGGATTGAAGCACCCTGTCGGCGAAAAACGCAGCTGATTCTTTTTTGTGTCTCCTGACACCCTGGGATAGATGGCTTGCCTGGTCAACATCATAGCTATATCTTGAGGGCTTACTCTGCACTAGGGATTTGTTCATTTAACCCTCACAACAACCCCATGAGGTAGGTTCTACTGTTACCCTCATCTCACAGGGAGCTGGGGCTCCAGTTAGTGGAGCAGGATTGACAGAAATCACAGAGCTGTCATGTCTCAGCCAGAACCTCCGAGAGCAGAGACAGCAGAGTGAGAGGGTGGTGCAGAGTCCTTTACGTGTGCCTTCTGTGGGGAGGGCCTGGAACACAGAGCAGCTAACTGACCTGGGACAAGTCTGCAACTTGGTACAGAGCCTCGGCCATCCTGGCTGTCACAAGTGTGGATTTAATCATATGAGAGCAACATAAAATGTAGCATTTTGTCCTTTTTGCTAAGGCTTATCCTCGTATCAACAATAGTAAAAGCAAATAACCTATCCATTGAGGTTTTATTCCTTTACAGTCACTGGGTCAAGTGCTTTATGTATATCATTTCATTTAATCTTCCTATTGACCTAGGAAGTATTTATTATTATACTTCTAAGGAAAGAGAATAACTTTGCCAAGGTTACAGCTAGTAAGTTGCAGAGCTGGGATTCAACTTAAGAATGTATGGCTCCAAGATCTGTTTTCTGCTGAGCATCAGAGACCTGGTTCAATTCCCACTTCCTCCACAAACCAACATTGTGCCTTGGCAAGTCATTTAATTACTCTGGGCCTCGTTTTCCACATCTGTAATATAGGTAGGTTGGACTCAATGATATGTCAGGGTCAGGCCCTCTCTAGCTCTGATATCTAGACTTTAAACCCTTTGAGGGCTATCGCGTCTATATCCTCAGCACTCAGAAAAGGGCTTGGCCCAGAGTGGGTAACAGGTCAACATAGGTTGAGCTTAATCTATCCTGATGGGACCCTGGCTCCTATCTCCACATGTAGTTGCTATTTCCAAATCTCTACATTTCATAGCCTCCCCCTACCTCTTATGGTCCAAAGATACCATAATTTATCCATTTGGGTTGTTTCCCATTTTTCCTATTAAAAAATGCTTCCATATATCTCTTAATGGGCTGAAGTTTCCTTGGAATATATATATATATATATATATATATATATCTCCAGATGGGGAATTTTTAGATCATGGGATGTATACAAAACCCTCTCAAAAATGATAGGAATTTATATTCCCACCAGCTGTGAGTGTTACCTTTTCCCCTGTATCCTTTCCAAACTTAGAGTTTGTCAGATTTTTAAAAATTTGTCAACTGGTTAAGTGTGAAATAGTATAAATATATTTTAACTTTTCATAGTGGAAAGTTTCAAGTACCAGGAAAACCTCATTCCAGAAACATACTTATAATCCAAAACACTTGTTTATCAGAGCAAATTTCAAGAAACATCGGGTCAGTTGAGATCATGTGACATTTGGCTAATGTGCTACTCGTATTGCAAGACATCACTTGTTTATCAAGTTAAAATTTATTAAAAATGTTTGCTCATCTGGCGGACCGCTCTCAGAACAAGTTAGTCACAATCCAAAGTTTTACTGTATTTATAAAATAATAGAATCGGGTAATAAATTTATGTACCTGTCACCCACCATCCAAATCCTTACCAATTTTGTTTCTTTATATTTCACCACCCATTATTTTAAAAAAATTTTTTTTAACGTTTATTTATTTTTGAGAAACAGACAGATCATGAGCACGACAGGGGAAGAGAGAGAGGGAGACACAGAATCCGAAGCAGGCTCCAAGCTCCGAGCTGTCAGCACAGAGCCCGACGCGGGGCTCGAACCCACAAACCATGAGATCATGACCTGAGCTGAAGTCGGACGCTTAACCGACTGAGCCACCCAGGTGCCCCATCACCACCCATTATTTTTAACCAAACCTGAGATATTATTCCATTTTATCTTTAAATATTTCAGCAAATATCTCTAAAACATAAGGATTTCCTCTTTTAAACATAACCACAACGTATCATCAAACATCTCCAAATGTCAACAATAATTCCTTCATATTACCAAATATTCGAGTCCATGTTCACATTTATCAAATTACTCTATATATTTTTTTTTCTTTTTATGCTTGCTTGAATTAAGATTCAAACAAGATCCATACAATGTGATTGGCTAACATTTCTTAAGTTTCTTTTAATCTAGAGGTGCTCCTGTCTCTCTCTACCATTCATTTGTTAAAGAAATCAGGTTGATTTTCCTGTTAGACTTTCCCCCATCCTGGCTTTTGTTCATTATGTCCCCATGGTGTCATTTCACGTGTTCCTCAGTCCCTGTATTTCCTGTACACTGTAGTGTGGTCAGGATCAGTTGGGAAACCATGGTCCGTGGGCCAAATCTAGCATCTACCTTTTTTTGTAAACAGGATTTTGTTGGAACACAACTCTGCCCGTTTGTTTAGCTATTGTCGGTGGCTGCCTTTTGTGTTCCAACAGCAGGCTTAAGTACTTGCAACAGACTCTAGACACTGTATAGCCTGTAAAATTTAAATTACCTGGCCCATTGGAGACGAAGTTTGCCAACACCTACTCTAAAGGCTTGTTCAGATTCCTGCTTGATTCTTGGGCCATGCTTTCTTCATAGGATATAGTGTTTAATTAGATCAACTAATTCATAAGGAGTTGCAAAATGGTGATATTCCAAGTTAATCCTTCTTCGTTCCTATTTCCTTTTCTTTATTGGAATGCTTACATAAAAACCACCTTCTTCTCATCTACTACTTGGTGGCCTGAAGCACAGTTCGTACAGGAAAGACAAAATAAATGCTTAATTGTCTCTCTTGATTTTCAAAATAATGAATTGATTTCCTAATATCCTCCAAAGATGATCGCTGAGGTTTTTTATTTTTAAAATATCATTATGAACTCATGGATTTAAATGTGTTTGATATTTTCAATTCATTGCAGTTAATTAGACTGAAATTGTCTGGACTTTGGCAAGTGGGACTCCAGAGTCCCTTTGCCACGACTCTGGTTTCCTTGATTTGCATTAAAAGTCTATGAACATGTTGTACATTTTCTGCCCCAAAGCTGGAATCAACTATTTATTTATTTATTTATTTGAGGAACCTGGGTTCCTTTAAGGGGAAATAGTATTTAGAGACCACAGTCTGGGCACCAAAGATGGTCACTCAAGTGTTGGTTGTTGTTTCTAGACCTGAAAATGATAGGCAGAGCTAGGGAATATGGTGTGTGCTTTCAAATCAGTTACATCAAAAATTCATACTGGAACTTCCAATTTAAATCCAGGATTATAAAGTTTTTACTTAACCCCTGTCGTCTTTCATTTGTATCTCCTTTCTCTCACACCAAAAGTCCTGGTTCTCAACACCACCAGCATGAAACTCACTGGCTACCCCACACTACCTATCCAACAGTTTCAGAATAACAATCCCAGCATTACCACCACAATACGATGACTGAAAACAGGCAGCCCTTTTTTCAAAATCAGAGTAAAAAATTCTGAAAGTGGAAGTGGAAAGGAATTCACCAGGAAGGGTCTGTGCTGACCCCATGTCACTGTATGGCAGTTTGCATTGCTGCTGGGATTTTTAGTACTATATTCTGTTGGTGAGGATTTGGTTCCTCACTGTGAGAAACTCTTAAAATCATAGCCCTTGCCCTTTGGGAATTGACACATGTCTACAGAGTTGGGGAAGCATGAGGTTAAAGCAGTGTAGGCTCATAGAATGATTGTTTTATTGGTAACTTAAGTGTGCTGATGAACTCCAGACTTCAGTTTCCGTCCATAATGAATGAGAATAAAGAAAGGAAGGAGAAATTTGCAAGAGGGAATCTTGGGCAGGCCATTGCTCTCAGTCATTTCCTTATCTATTAAAAAGGGAGTGCAAGGATTGGGCTATACTCTAGCCGTGGCAGCGTCTTTCTCTTCTCCTAATACACCTGCCTCAGGGCCTTTGCACTTGCAGCTCTCAATGCCTAGAATACTCTTGCTCCAGCCTTCTAATGACTGGTTCCTTGTTATTATTCAAGTCTCAGCTTCAATATCACCTCCTCAGAGAGGGCCTTGCTGACTAGATAATCTAAAATACCCCTCCATTACTTTATCATATCAGCCTATTTTATTTCTTCATGGTACTTTTACCTATCTAATCTGTTTACTGGTTTATGTCTATCTTTCCTCTTCTAGAATGCAAACCCAATAAGGCCCTTGACTTTCTTGTTCACTGGTGTATCCCTAGGATTTAAAACAGGCCTGGCACATAATAGGAATGAATGCCTGCTACATGAATGGATGAGCTAGATAATCTCCCAAGTCCTTTTCAGCTCTAATATACACTCAATATATTGAGTGTAGAGTACATACAAGCATGACTGTACCGTCTTACAGATGTGGAAACTGAGACAGTGAGTGGCTTGCCACAGGCCTCACAGAGAAGTGGGTGGTGTGGTCCAGAGGCACTGTATGGAAAGTCAAAAGCAACAGACTCAGGTTTGGGTCCTCAAACCATCCTCCCCTGTCAACATTCCTTCCAAGAGCCGTGTGAGCTGGACAAGCCATTTCATCCCTCCAAGGACAGTTTCTCCATCAAAAGAGAAGACCTACAAATAACTCTGGTCTAGGGCTACCGTGAGATAGTGAAGCTCTGTGGACTGAATGGCCCTAGGCACTTTGCAGAACGTTTATCCGGTCTTTACCTCCAGCCGGTCCTGGGGTTGGGGCGGGGATAAGGAAGGAAGCCCGGGAAGGAAGCGCTGTGGAAGAAGGGAGAGCCAGCTGGTCACCACGGTTTGTTTTCTCACCTGAGTCCCCAGCCCTCCCCTAGCCTGGCCTCTCTCACCTGCTCAGGTAAAGAGGTAGGGGGAGCCTCGCTCAGCCAATCAACGGCAATTATTCTCTTAAAGGCACCCAGCAGCTGGCAGGGAAACCAGCCATGCCACCTGGAGAGCTCCCTGCTGGGGGCCAGAGGCAGCTGTGCAATTTAGGTGTACTTAAGCCCTCCATGGCCACTCTGTGACCCCAGGGCCTGGTCGTTTCATCCGGGAGAGTGCTTTCTTCAGAGACGCCTCCTTCGCCTGGCCCAGAGCTGGCTTTCCAGAAGGCTCCCATGCCTAGCTGCCCTGGCAGACGCCCAGGGAGGAAAGACAGCGTGGCCTTTGGCAACTGCTCGGCAGGAAGGAGCCCAGAGGTGTGAGGGAGAAGCCATTTCCCTGTCCTGACCCCCTTCGGCAAACCCTGGTGAGTCCTGACGGTCTGGGTTTCTCGAACCTCAACAGAGCAGGGCCTGGTAGGAAAATGCTCCCGCCTGAGGGGCGGAAACCTCGGGTGCTGGTTCCAGCCCTGCTGTGTGACCTTGAGCAAGTCACTCCAGCTTTCTGAGCCCCATGTTCCCCATCTGGGAAAATATGGAGCTCAGACCTCCATGTCAGCTTTCTCCTTTTCTTATTCCCACCCCCCTTACACCCATTGTTTTGCAAGATTTTTGTCCGCCAGGCTGTACCTGTTACATAATGTCATTAATTGTTTTTCCCCTTCTTTGTTAATTGGGACTGTGTAATAGCCAATCAGTGTTTTCTGGTCAGCAGGAACAAACCGCGGTGATACCATTGAGCTGATATAAGTTAAACCAAAAGCAAAGAAATGTGGTGTTTTGGTCTGCCTGTGCGAGCTTATCTAGAGTCAATGTTTGCTTTCCATTTGGCCTTTTGAAATATGAGAAATAGGGCAATTTTCAGAGAATGGGGAGCCTTAGGAGGGATCTGGCTTGCATGGTTTATGAGGGCACCAGGCAGAAACACTGCCATCACACCCCAAGGCCGGCTCTGGCCTCTACAATACATGAGATCCATTGTTGAAAATGGGCCTGCAAACTTCCTATTTGGGGTTGGACCACTCCTAGGAGACCCCACACTGGGTTCATTCCCCCTCTGACAGGCTGGACAACCCTGGGAGAGCTGAGGTGTCCCTCAGGCCTCTGCTAGGGGTCGGCCAGCGGGGTGATGGAAACAGGCAGGTGTGAGCACAGAGCCTGGAGTCCAGGAGCATAGAGTGGACACAGCTTGTGCTGGGAATCAGGGCACAGGGCTAATCTGCATTGACTAGCTCTGTAACCTCAGGCAAGTTGCCTAACCCCTTTGAACCTCTGTTTTCCCAGCTGTAAAATGGGGATTGTAATCTTGACAATGCTTGCCTATCAGGATGATTCCTAGGGCCAAATAAAATAGTGTATATCCTGGAAGCAAGGAGTCCACAGGGTTTTAAATGCATCCCAAATGCAAAAACCGAAAAAAACCCCACAGACATGCATTTTAGAATTGACAAAATAGAGTAATGGATGTTTTATAAAATGTGACCTGCGAGATAGAGAATTATTCTGAGTATGATGGATTATGGTTGCTTGTTAAGTTCTTTTACTTTTTTTTACAATACCATTTATTGGGACTTTTTGAAATACAGACTCATATAAACAAAAGCAGGTGGAAACAGCTCACTGAGTCATGGTATTTTCTAATGACTCCTGGAACTGAAACCCAGGCCGGGAATGTGGCCCTCATGTATGAGGCAGTCTAATAGGTGGTTGGAGCACGCGCTTCGGAGTCAGACGATCTTGTGTTCACATTCAGACTTTAACACCTACTGGTGACCTTGGGTGTAAGTCACTTTTCTCTACCTCAGTGTCTTCTAAATTCTAGAATGAGGTGGGAGTGGAGAAATTCTAGAATGAGGTGGGAGTGGTGTTAAGTTGGGGTGCAGCTTACAACAGGGACTCAGAACCCACACACTTGTTCCCTTAGAGTCCAGGTCGGGAGGGCTCCCGATCCTTAGAGAGGACTGAATAAACGGATTCAGTGCAAGACATTTGGGTCTGTCTCCCCATCCGTAAAATGGAACCCCTCCCAGCCCTGCCATCATTCGGGGTAGCAGGAAACTCCTGGGGACACCGGAGGAGCGGGTCTTTGGAACCAGTCCATGCCCCTGAGTGCAGGGGTGGGGGTGGGGGGTGTTGTTGTTCCTTGCTTCAGGGGCCCAGTCAAGGGATCAAGCTCCTCCAGTTGGGTCATTTGAACTTCTTTTGCCCTGTCCGTCTCCCGAGGCTCCCTGCTGAGCAAATCCGGCTCAGGGAATGCTGGTTCAAGGGTTGTGACAGTACCTCCCCTCCCAGTGAGCCTGCAGGAGAATGAGAGAATACAAGCTTCCCAAGAGCAGGAAAAGCAGCCACTCTGGCCCAGGCTCGGGACAGATGGTGTGTGACAGTGTGTATGTGTGTGCCTATTTGTACACATGAGCTAACAAAATTCAAGGTAAAAAATTCTAAGGCTATGAAGGCCCCCATCAGGTTTCATTAGCCAGCCCCCTGCACTGGGCAGGCCTCTCTTCTCAACAACACTAGAAGGTTGTAGCTGCACCCCAGGGAAGCCTCCTAAACATCTTTCCTTGGTAACCAATCTTGGCATCTCAAAATCCTCCCGAGGGTGAATGCAGGTTGTGTGTGAGCACGTTTGAGGGCCTTGGGTATCTATGTTAGTTGCATGGACACTGAGCACCATGACCTTGCAGAAAAATAAGTCTGAGGTGGATAGACTGGGTGCTTTGGGGTTGGGGGTCCATCTGATCCATCACCATGAAGCTTAGAGGCACTTTGGTAGAGGAGCTACATCTACTGAGCACCTACTCTGGTCGAATGATTGTGCTAAGTGTTTAAAATTCATTACCTCATTTAATCCTCACGGTGTTCCACTTTAGTATTCCCATTTTACAGAAGAAAGCACTAAGACTCAGGGAGGCTACACATCTTGCATAAGATTGCTCAGCTAACAAATGGCAGAACCGTGATTCAGGTCTGTGTACAGCTAAATCTAGAGCCTGTCCCACCCAGAGGTGCAAATCAGGCCAAATACTAATGTCCCCAGATCCAATTTGTTTGGTCTACACAGTGTTTTATTTTGTTTTAGCCCTTTAATTTTTTTTTAATGTTTATTTTTGAGAGAGAGAGAGAGAGAGAGAGAGCAGGGGAGGGGCAAAGAGAGAGGGAGACAGAGTCTGAAGCAGGCTCCAGGCTCCAAGCTGTCAGCACAGAGTCCGACATGGGGCTTGAACTCACATACCGGGAGATCATGACCTGACCTGAAGTCGGATGCTTAACCGACTGAGCCACCCAGGCACCCCCTGTTTTAGCCTTTTTAAAATTTAGATGACCACATGTGAAAATGGGGCTATTTAATATCAAAATCTCGATTCTGACTTCTCTTTAGAAATCAGGGGAATGTGGGGCTCCTGGGTGGGTCAGTCGGTTGAGCATCCGACTTCAGCTCAGGTCAGGGGATCTCACAGTCCGTGAGTTCGAGTCCTACGTCGGGCTCTGTGCTGACAGCTCAGAGCCTGGAGCCTGTTTCAGATTCTGTGTCTCCCTCTCTCTGCCCCTTCCCTGCTCATGCCCTGTCTCTCTCTGTCTCTCAAACATGAATAAAAATGTTAAAAAAAAAATAAAAAAGAAAAAAAAAGAAATCAGGAGAATGTGGTACTATAGATCCACACCCTTCCATGCCAACAATCAGCTTAAACTGATTATCAGCTGCTGCCTTTCAATAGAACATGAGACCTCTGGCTTGCTGCAATTCCCATCTACCCAACCCACTCTCTCATTTATGATACCAGCCCGGCCCCACAGGCCTGGAGAGACCTGGGCCCCAGTCCTAACACTTGAACTGGCTATGACCTTAAGTAAACTATAACATTTGTCTAGGCTTTAGCTGTAACCTGGGATAGTTAACACTCTGAAAGAACTTTCTAAGTGGCTTTCTGTGCTGTTTGGGAGAGAAGCCACAAGTCTCCAGCATATCAACATCTTGCCCACCTGGCTGTGTGCATGAGTCCATGTAAATTACACTAGGAGCTGTGGGTGGTGTTCACTCTTTGTCACCATCACTCGGCTGCACTACATGTCTGATCTTAATTTTGTGACACGAGACATTTGGGGACAGGTAGGGCCTGGTGGTACTGATCCTGGAGTGATGCCCATTCCCGACACTGCTCAGAGTTTGACTTCCATGCGCCTCTGCTCATCTCTTCCAGGAAGTCTGACTGAGATTTCACCATCCAAGTGTCCTATTCTGACCCCATTTTTGCTATAGAGTGCATAAGAGAAAATCCACAGCCCATCTTTGTCTGTTACACACACACACACAGGCCTATGAGTGAGAAATAGTCACGCTTTAGGTGTCGGCACGTCTATCTAGGGTCTTACTTGGGTTCCTGGAATTAAATCTTTAGAGGTACAGACTAGTACAGATAGAAATGTGTAGATCATCTTGTCCAATAATAGCAAATATGCTTCACTTCATTTGCTAATTCCAATTGATCAGTAGAGTGTCAAAAAGGCTTCTGAAGCTGCATGGAATGATCACACGCTGATACCTATCAGCAATGTCTACTGTGGGCATGGCAGGACTTACGCCAGCACTCATACCTGGGGAAGGGAGGTGACCTGCCCAGAGTCCCTCAGCAAGGCAAGGAAGAGTCAGATCCAGAAGCAGGGTCGCTCTTCCCCTCAAGGCCACTGTTGCTTCCACTATAGTAGCTCAGAGAAGAAAACGGAGACTGGGCAGAGAAATGAGAAACGAGACGAGGGCCCACAAGTCCTGGCTCCCCCAGAAGCCTGGCTGGGACTGGGGCTGAGGAATTCAGTTTTGTCCCACTAGACCGAGTCCTGCCAGCCTGACCTGTTGGCTTCTGCTCCACTTCTCAGAGTCCCTTTGCTCCTGCCCCAATTTCCTGTCTCATTTTCCTCAGGCTCAGAGTGTGCACATCGGAGCACAAGGCCTCCGGAGATCCTAGGTCCTACATGCCCTCTTTTGGCAGCCTTCATCAAGCTCCCCAGCCCCCTCCATTCTGAAAGAGAAGTCCCAGGATAGGGACTCTTAACCTACTGATGCCATGGACTCCTCTGGCAATCTGTGAAGTCTGAAGGACCCCTTTTTCACGATGTTTTTAAATGCGTCAAAGAAAATACTCAGGACTGTAAAGAAAACGAATCATGTTGAAATATGGTTATCAAGGTATTTTTTTAAATTGTATGGCATAATAATGTATACTTCTTTATTAACTTACAAATGAGATCTGGCAGCAGATATAATAACTATTGTCGTTTTAAAGTAATGATGAGCATAAATGATAGTTTGAGAGATCTATGACAACTATAATGTGATAGGAAAATATCTGATTTCTCTTAGTGACATGGTCACAGGAACTGTCAATATTACTCTAGTCATTGTCGACATTTGTAATGGAATAAAGCGTTTAACTTGAGTTAGAGGTTAGTGAAAATGAATACGGAATTTTTCATTTTAAGTTCAGAGACCCCAGAATTCTATTTGTGGACCCAGGCGGAGAATTCCTCACTCTAGGATGTTCAAGTAGGAGTTCTCCAGTCCTGTGGTTTACAAACTCTGGGCCATGGAACCCTGGGGATTCTGAAAGTGTCACGGAGGTTGCCAGATGGTGGGGGCAGTCAAGACCTCTGCTTCAGCCTCAGCAGGTTCTTTTTTATTTGAGTTCACGTTAGCGTTAGCGATTCATGTAAGTTTCCTTTGTAAATAAGGGATCACCTGTTTGTGTCTGAATGTCGAGAACCTGCACTTGGCCCCACCCACCTCTTCACAGGACATTAAGAAAGCCCAAGTGGGGGTGTGAAGGTGCTGGAGGCAGGCTCAGGGCTGTGGAGCCCAGGGGAGGCAATGGGAAGCAGCTGGGCGGAGGCAAACTTCCCACCACCTCTGCCTGCCCATCAGCTCAGGAAAGACATCTTCTCTGGCCAAATGTGGGGCCAATGATTAGGAGATCTGAGTTCGAGGTTCTAATTGTGCCACGATCTTAAGCTTCCCATCTACAAAACAGACAAGTGTTGGGAGGACCAAATGAGAAAACATTTTAAGAAGCATAAAGAACTATTGAAGAGATTTTAATATATTTGTCTCTAAGCCTGAGACCCTTTTCTCCACTCTTCCTTGAGGTCTTGTTTCCCATACTAACAAAGCAGATAGTCCCTCGGGCCCATGACAGTGTAACTCCAGTCACCCAGCCTGCGATACAGTTAGATTTGTGGTGGAACAACCAACCGGGCACCCAGTCTGCCAACTCACCCCCTTAATTCCTCCTCTTTGCTCTCCCTACTGCCATGTCATGATCTTTGGCCTGCGTTCTCTAACAGCCCCCAGGCTCTCTCTCTTTCTCTGCTCCAGTCTGCCTTCCATGGAGCCCAAACACATTGTGACCTTAAGTTTTGGCCATGTCCTTCTTCTGTTTCAAGGCCCATGGTGTCCCTTCCCTGCACACCAGTCCAAGTCCAGCCTCCAGAGTATTGTACCCCAGATTCCTCAGGGGATCTGCCTCTAGCCTCCCCACACTCTTCCTTTCCCTAACATCCCTACCTCCTCTTACAGGGAGGCTGTTGTGCTTCTGCTGCTGGTCTTCCCTGCCTTCTCCACGAGCCCAGATGATAGTACAAGCCCTGGGAGCTGTGGGGAGAAGAGATGATTTGGGACACTAGGAATGCTCCCAGAGGCTGAGCTAGCAGGCAGGGGGAAGCTGAACATGCACGGGACTCAGAGGAGTTCCATTGACAGGGGCACCGGGCAGGTGTGGCTCTGCCCTCTGTCAGGGCCAGGCAGGGGTTAATTTCAGAGACCAGCCTGTAACATGTGGGGAAAGCTGGGAGCACCTGCACAGTCGGAGAGAGTCTACTATTTGCTACACTAAACTGAACCAGAGACAGGAACTAGGTCACCAGGAACAGAATACTGCTGAGTGATGGGGAATTCATAGAATCCCTGATTCTTAGAATGTCAGAGCCAAAAGGGACCATGTAGATCTTTCCTCTAGTCTAATTCCTTTCTGCTTCAGACAGAAAAGTAAAGCCCAGAAAAGGGTCATGGCTTGCCCAAGGTCACATGAGTTGAGGCAGAGCCTGGACTGGAGCCAACGCCTGATTTTCTTCCCAATCTCCATGCTCTGGGCTCTGGCCTCTGGACTCCTACCCGGAGACTGAATTAGCTGGTCCAGGACTGATTTACCAACAACGGGTTAATGTGTCACTTTTGGGCAATGCAATGTTGGCTCTTACTGCAGACTGTCAACATCTTAACCGAAAGATTCTCAGCTGGGGGACAGTGACAGGTTACAAGTATGCTGAAATATAGAGCCCTCAGTTCTCAAGTGGCCAGGTGGAGCCTGGGGCAGCCAGATCCCCCAAATCTGATGAGACAGTCCCCTGCAGGCCTCAAGCAGCCTCATTATTATAGTCCAGAGGATGTCCAAATGCTATTATGTACTGTGATAGGAAAAGTTGGGAAATACTGCCTCAACCCCAGAGCAGGAAAATTTTAGGGGTGGTGTGGGCAAAGTGGGGAAAGGGAGAGTCTAAAGACACAGGTTCAAGTTCTAGCTATACTATCTCCTTCTGACTAGTATATTCTGGAGGAAAAATAAAAGGAGAAAAAATAAGAGATGCTATTTATTGTGCCACATTTAATCTTTCAAATAGTTCTGTAAGTAGGTGCTATTATCAACTCCATTATACAGACGAGGAAACTGAGTCAGAAAAATTAAGGGTTTTGAATAAGATCCAAAAGTTAGGAAATGATGAAGCTAAGATGTGAACCCAATCTGTTTCTCTTTGGATTCTGTGCTCTTAACTACTCTGCCATAGGGACTTGTTGGGGGACTAGTGGAAGAGAAAGATTTGGAGTCTTTCAGCCCTGCTGCCCTGATTTCTGAACTGCTGATTCTCCATCCACCCCAGACTACCAGGCTTCAGGGAGGCCTTCAGCATGGGGGAAGCCGGCAGTAAGGTCCTGAAGACACCTAAGAAGACTACCCCCCACCCCAGCCTTCATGGGTTTGAGCTTATCAGCAGGACTTGGGGGTGGTTATTTTGCATGATTCCTCTGGGAGTAAAGCCCCCAGCCCTTGGGGAGGGAAAAGTGGTGAGATATCATTGGTTGCTGCACTACCCGTGAAACTCATAGAATTAAGGCACCTTGTTTATCATGCTGACACCCCCTAAAGAATAATTCCTATTTACAGATCCAGTGACCCTGCCAAGTACTTTATACACATTGGCTCACTTTAATTTTCACAGTGGCACTTTCTTGAGTAGCTCCTATTATCATCTCCACTTTACCAGATGAGGAATCTAAAGCTCCAAGAGTTCATGTAACTTGGCCAAGGCCGGACAGCTGGTAAGTGGCAGAACCAGGATTTAAACTCTGGTCTATTTGACACCCAAACTCATGATGGTCTTGACCATCACATTACAGAACAATCTGGTAGAGTGGGGGAAAGCACTGTTCTGGTTCTGTATTCAAGACCCAGGTAGGCCACTCACTTCTTAGTAGACCTTAGTCAGGGAACCTTTGGGCAAGTCTTCTCTGGGTCCAATACCTAGGACTATAGAAGGGTCATTTCTTTTCTGTCTACAGGTTAAAATTACATAAGTAAAAGCAATATATAACTGTTATCCATTTGTTCAAATGGTGCTATTAAGAACTTAAAGCAAGGGGGCCCTGGCACTATGGAGAGGGGTAAGGTATGGTTTTTGTCCACTTAAAAATATAACATAAATGTTAGATGAGCAAGGGTTTTGTATTTCCAACAATAATGGAATAGCTTATTGAAGACCAACCTTCCCACTGAGAATTGTTAAAAGAGGTGGACAAAATAAATGTGTGTGTGTGTGTGTGTGTGTGTGTGTGTGTGTATTTGAAGGTATTAGAGTGTTACCAAAGCAACATGGACTTGAGGGCTCAAGATTCCAGAGATAAGAGAAATGCAGGGAGGTAAGGCCCATACTCAGCTGCTACTTTGCCCTTCAAGGCATATGCCATTTCTCAAGATGATTAAGAAGGTAAGCAGAGACTGAAAATCTGAAGCTGGTGTTATGAAGCTGAGATATAAAAAAATGGATTTCAGGGTCCACCAAGTAGGATTATCCCTAATAAACACCCCAAGCTTTCAAATGGAACCCCACAAAGATTCTACCCTAGGAATAGAGGCGAATCAGAAACAGACTAGCTCCACAAAACTGAAGACTAGCATATAATCAATTAAACCCCTTACAAGACCTACAAGACTCTTGCTTGCCAAAAGTAAAGGTAAAAAATTCTCTGAAGGAAGATAATACCATTTGGGGTCTCAAATTTTCCTATAGTTTTTTCATACACAATATCTAGCATTCAATAAAAAAATCACCTGATATCTCAGTAGGCAAGACTAAACGGCTGAAAACCAAGACTAAAAGTAGATAATAGAAATAGGTCCACAGAACATTCAGCTGTTGGCATTATAAGACATGGACTTTAAAACATGTGACTTACATATTCAAGAAATAGACAGGATGGAGAATTTCAGCAGAGAACTAGAATTTACCAAGGAAAATCAGATGAAAATTCTAAGCCTGAAATACAGTAACTGAAATTAAGAAGCCAAGGGGTGCCTGGGTAGCTCAGTCGGTTAAGCATCTGACTTCGGCTCAGGTCATGATCTCATAGTTTGTGAGTTCAAGCCCCACATTGCGCTCTGTGCCAACAGCTCAGAGACTGGAGCCTGCTTTGGATTCTATGTCTCCCTCTCTCTCTCTCTGCCCCTTCCCTGATTGTGCTCTGTCTCTCTCTCTCTCAAAAATAAATAAACATTAAAAAATAATTTTTTAAGAAGCTAATAGATGGAGGGGTGTCTGGGTGGCTCAGTCAGTTGAGCATCTGACTCTTGATTTTGACTCAGGTTATGATTTCATGGTTCATGGGATTGAGCCCTGCATTGGGCTCTGTACTGACAGAATGGAACCTGCTTGGGATTCTCTCTCTCACCCCTTCTCTGCCTCTACCCCCACCTCTCTCTCTCACTCTCAAAATAAATAAATAAATTTTTAAAAAGTCTATTTTTAAAAGATGGATATAACAGCAAAGTATATAAGCACAGCTGAAGATAAAATTAGTGAACTGAAAGACAAGTCAGTAGAAAGTACCCAGACTACAGCATATGTAATACAGAAGAGAGTCATATAAAACATGGTGAAAATGTCTAAATATGTGTAATTGAAGTCCCAAAGGAGAGTGGGAGAAAAAGAGGAGTAGGAAAAAGAAGGAGGAAGACGGAAGGAAGTGAAGGGAGGGAGAAGAAGAGAGACCAAAAGAGAAATGAAGTGATACTGAAAACAATATGTTTTGATGGTCAGTAATTTTCCAAACCTGCTGAAACACATCAAGCCACAGATTTAAGAATCACTTTAAACCCCAAGCAGAATAAATAAAGAGAAAACTGAACTAGGGTCTACTATGGTATAAATGCTGAAAAACAAAAATAAGGGGGATATCTTGAAGGTAGCAATAATGAAATTGACAGATTCTCAACAGAACTAATGAAAGCCAGGAGGCAATGGAATAACATCTTTAAAGTGATGAATGAGAACAGATACTGTATGAGCATAAATGAATGGTTCTCAAGTTTTATTGTGGGTATGAATCACCTGGCCTGGGGCTGGGAGAGGAAGGGTGTTAAAATTTTAGACTGCCAAATCCCACCCCAGATATTTGGATTTGGCAGCTCTGGAGTAGAGTCAAGGAATAGACTTTCAAGAAATATTCTGCTGTTTCTGATGCTGTTGAACTATGGTAGGTTTGCAATGATGGCTGCCATGTTCCTCCCATTCCTGTGCCCGTGCCCATTTGCAATGTGACTTTGCCACTTTTCTGATCAAGAGATAGAGTTTATTTTTCCTCCTTTTGAATCTAGGCTTGCTCTATGGCTTATTTTGACCGATAGATGTCAGTTAAAGTGATGTTATGGGACATCTGAGCCTTGGCCTCCAGAGTCCTTACATTTTCAGCATTCACCTTTTGGAACCCAGCTGCCATGTTAAAAAAAAAAAAAATCAAGACTATTCTGCTGGAGACATTTGGAGAGAAAGCCACAGACAATAGCCAGCATCAACAACCAATCTCACAGTTGGAGGGTTTGAGCCCCACGTTGGGCTCTGTGCTGACAGCTCAGAGCCTGGATCCTCCTTCAGATTCTGTGTCTCCCTCTCTCTCTGCCCTTCCCCCATTCACGCTCTGTCTCTCAGGAATGAATGTTAAAAAAATTAAAAAATAAAGAATTATTAATTATAACAGGGGGCTGGAGTAACAAGGGACTGACTAATAAGAAGTAAAGAGAACTCTAAAGAATTTCTACAACAATAGCAAATATAAGAAGCAGCCCCTCAGGTGGACATAGAGCACCTGAAGAAGAGCCTCCCCAGGGCCAAAATCCAGATCTCATTGCAGAGGACATGGCTGTGGCCCACACAATGGCAGATAAGTCACTGTGGTACTACACCAGGCCAATGGACATGGCAGAAATCATTCTTTTAAAGTTGCTGAAACTGTGTCCTGTTGGGTTTCAGAAAAGCCATTCATAGGGAAATGTCTCATCAGAGACACTTTGATACAAAATCACTTAAGAGAGATTCCTGGGGAACCCTCGGGTTGCCAGGTACTGCTGGCCACGTGCACTCTCGGAGCCTGATGCTGGAGAAGCCATGCCCAGCAGGAGCTGGGCATGGGAGACCCACACATGCCTCAGGGAGGGTGGTGAGCTGGCAACTAAAACCAGGAAGCAAAACACTTTCTTACTCTAATATCTCCCCAGCACCCTCTACTGTCAAAACTGAGCATCCCGCCAGCTGGCAAAATAAACAGATATGTAAGGGCCCATATTCGTTTTCTCTGAGCAGGCAAAAAGGGTGAAGTGCACAGGCCATCTTGGGCTAGATAGCCCAAGTCAATCTCTCTGACTACAATCTCTTCAGTGACCTTAGAAAAGATGGCACTATCTAGCTAAGCCCAACCCAAACCGCCAACTTTCAGAATTATGAGCAAATAAGTGTGATTGTTCTTAATGCCTAAGTTTTGGGATCATTCGCTTATTCAAAATATTGTAATACCAATGTTGCAAGAAAGCTGCCTTGTTTTCCACTTCCCACTCTTGCAACTTTCTTTGTGCTATTTCCTCTGCTCAAAGTGACATCCTCGGCCCTCTCTACCTGACGGATTTATTTGCCTACAACCACTTCATTAATTAATGTTTTATTGATGTATAGCACATATGTAGAAAAGTACACAGTAATAAATATACAGCTTGATACATTTCGCCAGGAGCTTATACTGTGTTACCTGCAGAGAGATGCCTCCCACTATGGTCCCTTCCACTCACTAGCCCTGCCCCCAAGCATAAACAGTGTTCTGATGGCTTACACCATGGTTAGTTTTGCCTGGTTTTGCACTTTGTATCAGTGGGTCATTGTGTCTCTCTTGTCTCCAGCTTCTTCTGCTCAACATTATGTTTGTGGATGTATCCATGTTGTTGTGTGTAGTGATAGTTCATTTTCATCACTGTATACTTTCCATTTTGGGGAATTCAGCATAATTTATTGGTCCATTCTATTGATAGATACGCAGGTTGTTTCCAGTTTGGGGCTATTTTGGAAAATGATGCTTGCACATGCCTTTGGGTGAACATATGGACGTATACATTTCTGTTGGTTATTCTTAGTAGAACTACTGGGTTGTGGGGCACTCTCATAGTATATTAAAACTTCTAAAAATCAAAATATAAATGACACACACAGATCAACAACCATGTGAGCGGAGAAAAAAACCAAATATCAGTGCATAGAATAAAGATACAAGAAGAGAAAAATAAAACAAAATGTTGACATAGCTTATGGGTAAAGGGAAGAGGAGTGATTTTGCCTCTTGACATTCTGTCTTTTCCAATAATTGTGTAATGACCATGTATTACTTTTTTAATTAAAGAAACATTCAGTCCATTTGATCTCCGAAGTCTTGCTCAAATGCCACCTCCTTCCAAGTTGCCTTACCATGGCCAGATGACTGTAGCTAGCCCATGTCCTACTTCATCTTTACACTCTCTGGAGCAAAACCACATCACAGCAGGAGCACATTACCTTGCCTAGGGAAGGTGCTCTCAAAATATCTGACCCTTTCCCTACAGTCAGACAAATTTTAGCAACAGCTCACATTCCTCAAAAGAGCACACCAGCGTGCCAGTAGAAGAGGCAGGAACATGAATCCAGATTGCTGTCTCCCTTTTCAACTTGAAAACACCCAACACACAAAGATTTTAAGCAATAGGCCTGCTGTCGCTCAGCAAATCATTGGTAGGGGCATTCTACACAGGTCATCCAAGAAAGAGGAATCTGCTGCACAACATACAATCTACCAACTATATTTTGAACAGAGCAAAAAGGCAGGGGTAGGAGGTTAAGAACAAAGCGAAAATTTGGAAACCTCAGCTTTGCATTACCAGCTGTGTAGCTTTGAGCAAGTTAACTTACCTCTCTGAACTCCAGTCCCCTCTCTATCAGATTGGAGGGATGAGAGTGAACTAATTTCCAGGATGGCAAATAGGGTGTGACACTGATTAGGTGGTGGTAGCTGCCTAGAATGCTATGTTGAAAACGATTCTGAGGATAAGTCCAGGCTTAGTGAGAAAGAATGCTGTCATTGATTAATAATTTCTGCCATGAGCAGGGGGTTTTAAATTGGTTAGTACCAATATGTTTATTACGTATTTATTTGTCCTTTTTAAACAAATGGCTCTTCAAGATCCTTTCTAGCCCTGTGTTCACAGTTCCTGGGTTTAGATCTGTTCGTGTGTCTGGTGGGCATCATATTGTTCCCATAGGCAATTCTCTTAATTCCAAAGGCAAAGGAATTTTAATTATCTTCTAAAACCATAGACTTTTCTCCAGTAATGTATGTGATATATATTTAAACAATCTGTAAGACTCTCAAAGATCCTTAGAGATGAAAATGTTTGAATAAAAAAGTGTTAATTACATAATCACAATCATTCTTTTGAGATAAATCATATTATTATAGTTACCATATTTGACAGCCTTTCCTGTCTGCCCATTGCCCTCCCCTCAGGTTGGAGACGGCCCTGGGAGGTGGGTGTGTGTCCTTCTCAGTTGTAGTGGGCAGTGGAGTTAGTATCTAAGTGGATAAGGTGAATGCCCTGGATATAGTCCCACAATCCCAAACCACTCAGAATCCCCAGGATTGGCTCTGTCTGGACCCATCTGGAACATAATGTGGCCTGGAAATTCTGGAGGGAGGTCGACCTTTGTCTTATCTGTGAAACAAATATCCTACAACCATCAGGAGAGTGGTAGGGGTGCTGACTGAACAATTTAACACATAAATTATATGTTCATGGCTGCTGAAGGGGCCCATGCACAGGATGACAGGTTAGTACATCATGTGGGTCTAGCAGAATACCCAGGCTGTCAGAAACATGGGCTTTGGAATCAGACTGCTGTGGGTTTCAACACAGCCCTGACATTTATAAATGAGTTTGTACCAGCTACTTAACTCTGTTTCCTCATCTGCAGAATGGGTTTAATAGTGGTACCTATTTCGAAGAGTTATTGTATAGAATAATTCATAAAAAGCACAGATTAAGTTTTCCCTACATAGGAAATATCACTATTGCTATTATTATCTTAAAATTAATTATTAGCAGTGATTTCTAATTATATATACAATAAAACCTCAGAAATGTGAGTTCCACTTTTGTAAATTTTGTGGATAAACAGAGGGACTGGAATGGGATGAAGCTTTCATTATTGTTTTAATAAATAATATAACGCTTCCTTTAAAAAAAGTTAGAGGGGCGCCTGGGTGGCTCAGTCAGTTAAGCGTCTGACTTCGACTCAGGTCATGATCTCACAGTTAGTGAGTTCGAGCCCCACATCAGGCTCCGTGCTTATAGCTTGGAGCCTGGAGCCTGCTTCGGATTCTGTGTCTCCCTCTCTCTCTGCTCCTCCCCTGCTTGCACTCTGTCTCTGTCTCTCTCTCTCAAAAATAAATAAACATTTAAAAAATTTTAAAAAAAAGTTAGAAAATACAAATGGTAAAAAAAACCAAAATCAGTACTCAGAAATAGCCTATTGTTCATCTTCCAGTGTGTATTCTAATGATAATATATATATTAAAGTGGAAAAGGATATTTGACAAAAATAGGATCATACTGAACAGGCTGTTTTATAACCACTATTTTTCAGTGAGTAAAGGAAGGTCTACAGGCAAATGTATCGGTTTCTTGTTTGTTTTTTGTTGTTGTAATAAAAAAACATCTAACATAAAATTTACCACTTTGAAGTGTCCAGTTCAGTAGTGTTATACATGTATTGATATCGTTGTAAAACACATCTCTAGAGCTTTTCCATTTCGCAAATCTAAAACTCTATACCCATGAAATAGCTCCCCCCTCCCTGTTTCTCCCCAGTCCCTGGTAACCGCGATTCTACTTTCTGTTGACTGCCTCCTTATTTTTTTTTAATGTAAAACCCCGAGGTCGGGAATTGCATGCTCTGTTAACTGAGCCAGCCAATGGATTTGATAGACTTTGACTAGTTTAGATACATTATAAGCGGGATCACACAGTATCTGTTGTTTGGTGCCTGGCTTACTTCGTGTAGCATAGTGACTTCAAGGTGCATCCATGTTGTAGCATGTGGCAGAATTTCTTTTTTTTTTTTTTTTTAATTTTTTTTAACGTTTATTTATTTTTGAGACAGAGAGAGACAGAGCATGAACGGGGGAGGGTCAGAGAGAGAGGGAGACACAGAATCCGAAGCAGCTCCAGGCTCTGAGCCATCAGCCCAGAGCCCAACGTGGGGCTCGAACTCACAGACCGCAAGATGGTGACCCGAGTTGAAGTCGGACGCTTAACCGACTGAGCTACCCAGGCGCCCCCAGAATTTCTTTAAAAAAAAAAATTTTTAACGTTTATTTTTGAGAAAGAGACAGAGCAAGAGCGGGGGAGGGGCAGACAGAGAGAGACACACAGAATCTGAAGCAGGCTCCGGACTCTGAGCTGTCAGCACAGAGCTTGACTTGGGGCTCGAACTCACGAACCGTGAGATCATGACCTGAGCCGAAGTTGGACGCTTAACCGACCGAGCCACTCAGGCGCCCCAGAATTGTCTCCCTTTTTAAGGCTGAATAATATTCTTTTGTAGGTAAACACCACATTTGTTTATCCATTCATCCACTGATGGACATGTGGGTTGTTTCCACTTCTTGGCTATTTTGAATAATGCTACTATGGCCATGGGTGTATATACCCATGGTATATATATATATGGGTGTATAAATATCTCTTTGAGACCCTGCTTTCAATTCCTTTGGGAATATATACACAAAAGTAGGATTGCTGGATCATATAGTAGTTCTATTTTTAATTTTTTGAAATTAATAATAGTAAGTGAACTATTTCACATTCCCACCAGCAGTGTACAAGGGTTTCAGTTTCTCCACACCTTCACCGACACTTGTTTTCTTTCCTTCCTTCCTTCCTTCCTTCCTTCCCTCCATCCATCCTTTTTTGATAGTAACCATCCTAAGGGGTGTGAGATGAACAAATGTATTGTTTTAATACAATTCTAGGGAAGATGTTTAAAGTCCTCAAAAGAACAAACTCTTTGACACTGAGAAGTGTGGAATCTTCCCTTTTATATATAAGCAACTAACAAACTGTTCTGAAACTTATAAAATCTAATCTCATTAAACATATTATGCTTTGTGGATTAACATCCTCCACCTCTATCACTCCAAACTTTAGGGTGTTTACTTATTAAAGGATGCTTATTCGTTTTGTGATGCTGTAGAAGGTGACAACCCTATGTACTTAATATCTGCTCAAAGTCTAAGCTGCCTTCAAACGTCTCTCTCTTTGATGTCTACCAGCTGTTTATCTCCTCCTTCCCTGTTTATCTCCTCAGTTCCCCACCACTGCCCTCTCATCTTGAATGAAGTGTTCTCCATCGTTCGGCTTCCCAGCCCTGCTCCAACCCCTTCCCCTCAGCCCTCCCCCTTAGAGGCTGAAATCCCCCTGACTTAAGTCACATGCTGGGTTCCAGGAACCCTCAGATCCTTGTCCCCAGATCCAGGCCTTCCTTTAACCTGCTCTGGCACCTGCTCGGGGAGATCCGTGCGTGTGTATGAGATGTGGTACCATAAACCACCATTCCCTTAGCAGTCTTTTTTTCTTCTTTTAAATGTTTATTTATTTTTGAGAGAGAGAGAGAGAGACCACTCCTGAGTGTGCACGTGTGTGAGCAGGGGAGGGGCAGAGAGAGAGAAGGAGAGGGAGAATCCCAAACAGGTTCCTTGCTGTCAGCTCAGAGCCTGACATGGGGCTCGATCCCATGAACCATGAAATCAAGAGGTCGCTGCTCAGCCGACTGAGCCACAAAGACACCCCTCCCTTAGCAGTCTTGGTCTCCACATGTGCCTCTCACCAGGCTGAGTATCATCCTTTTGTAGAGATACATTCTTTCTCTCACAACCTGAGCCCTACATGCCAGCCACAATCTAATCTAGACCTTCTGAAGAAGCAGCAGGCTGTTGCAATGCCCACAGAAACACAGCTGAGAGACCATGTTGGCTCTGACATGCTGCCTTCCTAAGGGCTTTTCTTGAGTCCTTTACATTTTACATTATTTCTGCCTTAATGCTGGCCTTAGACACTGCCTCCTTCATTAAATAGGACTCTGCCACACCATTTTATCATTTTTTTTATTTAAAAAAAATTTTTTTTTTAATTTTTTTTTTTCAACGTTTTTAATTTATTTTTGGGACAGAGAGAGACAGAGCATGAACGGGGGAGGGGCAGAGAGAGAGGGAAACACAGAATCGGAAACAGGCTCCAGGCTCCGAGCCATCAGCCCAGAGCCTGACGCGGGGCTCGAACTCACGGACCGCGAGATCGTGACCTGGCTGAAGTCGGATGCTTAACCGACTGCGCCACCCAGGCGCCCCTATTTAAAAAATTTTTTAATGTCAATTTATTTTTGAGAGAAAGACACAGAGTGTGAGCGGGGAGGGTCAGAGAGAGAGGGAGACAGCAGAATCCAAAGAAGGCTTCAGGCTCTGAGCTGTCAGCACAGAGCCCGATGCAGGGCTAGAACTCACAAACTGCGAGATCATGACCTGAGCTGAAGTCGGCCGCCCAACAAACTGAGCCACCCAGGCGCCTCGCCATTTTATCGTTTTAAAAACGTGAGTTAAGTTTAAAACAATATACTGTCCAGATTTTAAGTATATAATTCAATGAGAGGTTTTCTTCTTTTTCTTTTCTTTTTTTAAAAGATTTTATTTATAAGTAATCCCTACACCCAACTTGGGTCCTCACACCCCTGAGATCCAGAGTCCCATGTTCCACTGACTGAGCCAGCCAGCCTCCCCCAGTTCAATGAGTTTTGACAAATGTGAACCCCTATGTATTACAAAATTTTGAGACACAGTAAGCTAATTTAGAGAAACTGCAAGACTCCATAGAACTGTTGGAAAGAGTACAGGGTTTGGAGTCAAGAGACCTGGCTACCTGGTCAAGCCTCTGCCATTAACCAGCTGTGTGACTTTGGGCAAATGCCTTCCCCTCTCTGGGCCTCTGTTTCGGATCTGTGCAGTAAGGTCGATTCTAGGGGCTTCCTCATGCTGTAGGCCCCCAAGGCATGACAGGGGTCGAACAGAGATCACACCAGGCTTCCTGAAATTATGCAGGGCTACTGTGTTCTGCCTACATTTGCAAAATGAACACACCTCACCTGGGTCCTTCCAACCAAATCCCTGAAGAAGAAAAAGGGAAGAAATAACAACAATAAGCAAAGACACCAGAAATCAGCCAAACCGAGCTCTATATCCTGTAGGAATGTACCAAATGGCTTATAAATAAATCCTTCTCAAATTTGTTTGCTCTGGTACATTAACGAAAGAAGATTCTGAAGGGATTAGCTTCAAATTCACAACAAGTATCAAAAACACACTGTTTGCCAAATAGGTTGAGTTTAGCTATTTTGCTGTTTCAGAGCTAAAGTGCCTTTGCTAAAAGAGGAAAGCTCTCTAATAAAATAAGAGGGGCATGTAGGTGGCTCAGCTGGTTAAGCGTCTGACTTCAGCTCAGGTCATGATCTCCTGGTTGGTGAGTTCAAGCCCAACATCGGGCTCCATGCTGACAATGCAGAGCTCACTTGGGATTCTCTCTTTCCCTCCACTGCTCTCTCTCTCAAAATAAATCAAGAAACTTTATTAAAAAATAAGATGAATCCCTCATATCTATAGAGCTTTTTTTTTTTTTTACTTCTCAAAGCTGCCTTGTTTATTTCTCATGTGATCTATACATCAGTTCTCTGGCAGGAAGCAAGACAGGGATTTTTCTCTTTCCTTTTTTCAGGTGGGGTCCTGAGGCCTGGAACAATGAAGTGGATATTCTCATAGATACCAGCGAGCCCACCCCCTAGATTCCCAGCCCTGTGTGTTTGGGCTGGGCCCCACTATCTCTTTTGCAAACAAATCGATCAACACAAAGAACAGAGTCCAAGAAGATCTAAAAACAATAATAACAACAAGAACACTTCACAGGCAGCAGTTAACAGAAACTGACATTATCACCTTCACTCTATCAATGCTTATGGTTTCCTCAACAGCCTGATGAGGGTTCTCCCTATTTTGCAGAAGATGAACAGAGGCACAGCGAGGGGTCATGGCTTGCTCAGGCTCACATAGCAAGTAGGTTACAGAGCTGGGATTCTGCAAACCCTCTGGCTTACAGCCCAGGCTTTTTGCCCCTATGCTACACTGCCTCGTGTTCCACCAACCATCTGATTAAAGGACTTCCTAAAGCTGTTCACTGGTGAGATGAGCAGCCCTAAGAGCCAGCAAGGCCCCTATTCTGAGCACTACAAGTAGAACCCCGGTGACCATGACCACTAGTGAGCAAAGTTTAGAAGGCAGAGGGCTGGGCCAAACGTCCGGGAAGGTCCCTTCTAACCAGAGATTATAGGATTTGATGAAAACTCCCAAAGATTGCAGTCTTTCACATCAGGACAGTGACAAGGCCTCTTGGCCCTTGGGCTTCCAGACTGACCAGCCTCTCCCAGGTGGCTGTGCATAGATCATTCTGAAAATCTGACAGCATGGTTCCCAGCCCAGGGACTGAGGAGGAGGGACAGCAGAACACGAAATGACAGGGTGTCTGCTGCCCGATTAAACCAGTGCACTGGGTGCAGGGCCATGGTGCTGCAACATACTAGGCTCACTCCTGGGCCCGAGGCCCAGATATTAGCCACAGACCCGTAGTCAGAGCTCTAAAGGCTCCCAGCAGCACCCCGTTCAAGCACTGCTTTTCACACGTGGGGAGATGGAGGCCCAGAGAAGGGAAGCACCTTGCTAGAGGCCACACAGCATTCGTTCAACCAAATATTAAGTGCCTACTGTGCGAAGCACTGTACTCGGGACTGGGAATTAAGGGTGAAAACACAGCCACAAGTTTCAGTTCCGTGGAGTTCAGACATTAGTGAAGGAAATGGGGAAAAGGAGGTAAACACATAAAATCAGAGATTGTGATCTGTGCTATGGAGAACATGGAGTGCTTCAGCCAAGTTGATCGAGGAAGGTCTCTCTGAGAAGGGGCCCTCTAAAGCTGGGGCTTGAAGGATGAGAAGAGTATGGTGTTCGAGTGTGTGCATGTGCTATGTGGGGGGCGGGGGGGGGGCATGTGTTCCGGACAGTGGGAACTCTTTGTCCTAGAGCCCCCGGCTGGAAGGAGCTCTATGTGTTTAAGAAGCTGGCACATGGCAGGCAGGGGGAGAGGAGCAGAGAGGGGGGAGTAGGGGGTGGGCAGAATCTGGAGCACATAGGGTCTTGTGGGCTGAGGTGACAGGTCTGGAGTTTATTCTTGTTGCAATACAAAGTCACTGGAGGGTCTTTTGCAGGAGAGTGGCAGGCATGCCTTAACATTTCCTGCTTTTCTTGTTTGGAGGGCCCCCTGGGAGCCCCATCACCCTGGAGGCTGGCAGAAAATGCATCAGGCAGTGCTACTCACACAAAATGAGCCTGGCTCTCCCTTGTCTTTATCTAGGGATCATCTCTACGCACTTTACCCACATTAAGTAATTAGACCACTCACATTATTTGAGGTTCCCCCTTCCTACCATGTGTTACAAATCTAGAAACTCAAGTGCTGTGTGACCCTGTGGGAATTGGCAAACCTCTCTGATCCAGTGACTGTCACTGGGACAGGCAGTCAGGAGGCTTCATCAGCTTGACACAGCCTTTTCCCACCTCATTCCTGTGACCAGCACTCATCCTCTTTGTCATAGAGGTATGAAACATTAGAAACTGCTATCAAGACTGCTAGGATGGGAAGAAACTTCCAGGACCTACAGACTTTTTTTTTTTTAATGGGAAAACTAAAATCCAGAGAAGAAAAGGGACTTATCTAGGTTCCATAAGAAATAGCAGCAGGTCCAGACCTCTTCCTACATCCCTTTGTCTGAAACCACCCCAGCAGAAAGGGAGTCAGTGTTTCTCAAAAGGGGTTCTCAGATTTGCTCTGTGTCACATGAGTTTGGGGAATGTTCTCCTTCTGAGAGATTTACCATGAATGCTAGAGGCCCCAAGACACCCCAGAGCAAAACATTTATTTAACGTTGCTTAAGTAAGCCCAATGTTTTCCCAAATAGTTTGATGGCAGATTCCATCTTGGTGGATTATCTATTCACATTCTCGGGAATTTCCCTTGGGAACTGCCACCCGGAACAAAAAAAAGCCCCTGTCTACAGACCCTGCTGTTATCATTATTATTCTTGCTATCATTATCATTGAGGGCAGGGGCCATCCTTCATACTCCATTCAGCTCATGTGATCACACCTCCCTCCAGGTGTCCTGCATGGTGTTGAGTACTCAGGGGTGATGACACAGATCAATTACTCAAAAACAGTGACAATGCGTATTGACTCTGGACCTCCTGAGTCGCATTGCCTCATCTGAGATAAGGGGCAGCTTATTTCTTTTCTCTTCTTGACCAAGGGAAAGGCCTGTGGAAGCCTTGGCAGGGAAACTCATAAACATCCCTGAAGGTCACCAAATGGTAAAGCAATCTGCCACCCCCCCCTTTATACTGGACAAAGCCCATTCCCTAATTTTAAGTTTTAACTCGAGTACAGACACCTCCAGGAAGGCTTCCCTGACTACTTCGTCCCTGTCCCTCTGGCCTGTGCTCCTCTCTGCCTCCCCTTTAGTTTCCAGAACTTGTCTATACCATGTGTTTAGTGACTGGCATTGTATCAGCCTGTGCAGGGATCTAAATAAGGGTAGTCGGCTGGTTGGCTGGGAGTCACAAACACCAGAGGAGGGGTTGGGCCTGAGGCTCACTAGCGTGTGCTGGGCCCATCTAATCACAGTTAAATTCAATTAAAAAAAGAATACTGTGTGGGCCAAACAAAACATGCCTGTGGACTGAAATTGGCCAGAAGGCTGACAGCTTACAACAGCTAGAATATTATCTGGAGAAGGAAGGCATTGCATTTGGAATCTAGAGAAGTCCTGAAGCCGCCATCAATTAGCATCAGACTCTGGATAAACACCTCATCTTTCTGAGGATTGGTTTCCTCATCTATAGATTAGACACTTGCTCTGATTTTTTTATGGGATTTTTGAGAATGATTCTCTTGATTCTATGCTACTATAATAATAGAGAACATTTGTTCAGTATGTACTATTTGTGAGGTACTGTTCTAAGCACTTTGCATGTGTTAACTCACTTAATCCTCACAATAACCCTAAAGGGAGGTGCTTTTTTTCATCTCCAATTTACAGATGAGAAAACTGACACAGAGAGAGGTGAAGGAGGAACTTGCCTGAGGTTACAGGGCTGAAAGGTGGCAGAGCTGGGACTATAAAACTCTTTCACAGATGTTGGTTTATTTAACGTTCTCAAAAGCATAGTGAATTTTATCAGCTAACTATTTTCCTTTCACCATTTTATAGATGGAAACAATAAAGCTCAGAGAAGTGAAGTGACTTGCCTAACATCACACAGCTAGAAAGTAGACAAACCTAAACCTGGACCTAATTCTTTTGACCTCAAACCCTTTACCTTTTTTCCCCTGTGCTACAGGCAAAGGACAGGCAAGTGGTGTGTGAACAGAACACTGTGCTGGTGTAGGGAATTTTGTTCCCTGGGGCAGAGACCATGTCTTGCCCTTTATTGTTTCCACTCTAGTCCCTAAGTCAGGGCCCTTCTCTTCTGGGAGCTCAGTACTTGTGACTAATTATGGTCATGTTGCCAGGAAAATTGCTGTCTGCCTTTGTTTTGGCTGCTAATTTCTACCTGCCTCCGTGAACTGAGATGTTTCCAGTCACTGGAATGATTGAACATGGTTACCTGAGTTTGTCTGACTGGTGTGGTGGGAGGTTTGCATTTCCAATGTGTGCTGTATCTCCTGTGGGATGGTGGAGGGGTCTGGAATGAGAGGGTGTGACCTGGGTTCTCATCCTGATTCTGCTGTCCTGGGATCCTAGAGCATTTATCTGAACTTCTGTGAGGCTCAGTTCTTCAGCGGCCAATTGGAGACAATCACATCTGTCTTGTCTCCATGAAAGCCCTTTGGGAAATGCAGTGTGGCACAAACAGAAGATGGGCAGATGTGAGCAAACCATAGGTGCTCAGTAGATGACACAACTAACTGTGTGAAGGGCATTTGCAAATGATGTGGGGACAGTGCTCATAATACAGTGTTAAGGCAGGGAAGCAAGAAATAAAACTGCTGAATTTGCAGTACTGCCTCAATTAGATAAAATATACATAGAGAAAAGACCAGAAGAAAATACACCAACACGTTGCCAGTGAGTGTCTCTGGGTTGTGGGCTTATATGCGCGTTTTGCTTTGTTAGACTTAAAATACTTTGTTTGCTAAAGTTAGCACATTTTATTTTCACATTATATTTTATCATTTCAAAGTATATATATAATTTATATAATTATACTAAACATTTATTATCTACATTATATATTAAGTATACATGAAAGTTAGCACTTGGCCCTTGACAGTATCATTCTAGTTACTGAAACACTGATGTGATCAGGAGCGATCCTGCACTCATTCATTCATTCATTCATTTGTCCAGAAAATACACTGAGGGCCTGCTGTGAAGGCACCACTGATGACTACAATAAGAAACACTAAGAACAATGGGATGCAATCCCTGCCTTCAAGAAACATAATCTAGATGGAAGATAAGACATACTTATAAGTAACCATAATTGAGGGCAGAAAGGAAATAAACAATATTATATGCTTTAGGGAAATTGCCACTAGGAGTTAAGACTGGGGAGAAATCAGGGTGCCTGGGTGGCTCAGTCAGTTGAGTGTCCGACTGCAGCTCAGGTCATGATCTCGTCGTTCGTGAGTCTGAGCCCTGTGTCGGGCTCTGTGCTGACAGCTCAGAGCCTGAGGCCTGCTTCTGATGCTGTGTCTCAGTCTTTCTCTGTCCCTCCCTTGCTCATGTGGTCTCTCTTTCTCTCAAAATTAAATAAACATTAAAAAATTAAAAAAAGAGTGGGGAGAAATCTATTCTAGTTCTGGAAATTAGATAAGATTTTGTGAAAAAGTTGGTATTTTGTGTTGAGCCTTGAAGGATAAGTAGAATTCTGGACAAATGGAAATGGAATGGCATTACTGGCAATAATAAAAATAATGAAAGGTAATACTTACTTACTACATACTATGTGCAAGCATTGTCCTATTAAATTATACACATTATCTCCTTTAAAAATCACCAGAGCTCTATGAGATAAGTAGTATTATCATCTCCAATGTACAGATGGGAAAACTGAGGCTTAGAGAGAAGTTAAATATTTGTTCAAAGTCAGCAGACGGTCAAGCTGGGATTCACACTCAGGACTTCACTATGATCAGGAATGTCACAGTAAAAGAATTTACATGAATTGAGGCAGGAAAGCGTGGGGGCCACAGGGTGTAAGACCAGGAGCTTCCCAAAAGCAGGGAATTTGTGTATCTTGCTTACTTCTCTATGTCCAGGGCCTAGGCAGTACCTGGCACATTGTAGATGCTTAATAAATATTTGTGGAAGGAAAGAAACAGTGAGTGGTCTACTGCTGCTGGGGTATTGGGTGTGGTAGAGGCAGCAGGACAGGGAGGGGCGAGAATGGGAGTTGTTAAGCAGAGGCAGGGTTCGGTTCAGAGGCAGGGTTCGGTTCATGAAAGAGTCCAGAGAACTGGCTCAGGCAGTGTGGTAGGCTGCATCGAAGCGGGAGGCGGGGGACAATCAGTGGACAAGCTCATCATGAGACCATCTGAGGAGTGTAGGCATGCCAGGGAGGGGCGTGGGGCTGGGGGAAGGGGGAAGAATGGAGGAGAGAGAGGCTGAGGTGAGGCCTGTCTCTACATCCAAGTGGTGAATGTGTTGGAAGTTAAATTCTCTGTCAGACCTTCTTCATTACAAACCCATGCTCCTCTTTTACTAACCCCCTGGGGAGGCTTGGCTGCCTCTGAGCCTACTTCCTCATCTGTAAAATGGGAATAATCATACTTACACAAATTGTGTTGCTCTGGGGGCTAACGAGGTACTACGGGAACACACAGTACCCCCGCCATCCCACCTCAGTTAACTATTGCCGTTTGCATTTACTTCACAAGAAGAGATCTAGGCTGAGCCTCCTCCCATGAAGTGAAATAAATTTTGTGGCATGTGCCAAAAAACCCAAGAGTTCTCAGAGTTTGGAAAAACACTCCCCAGCTGGCACTGTTCGTATTGGCCAAGGCCCCTCCCTTGCTGACCCCACCCACTCCTCCAGGTCTGCTTAGAGGCCTCCAGCCCAGGAGCCCTTGATATCAGAAGATAAGTTATACAGCCCAAGTTCTTCCAGAAACACAAGGTCCTTTGGAAAATCAAACTGAAAGAGGAGAAAAACCGTACATCTATGTGTATTAAAATTTTTCATCCTAACACAGATAACTCAAGGAACCTCACCACCTTTTACCAATGCTTCCCCCAAAAGAATGAAGTTTCATGGAAACTGTACCTTTCTTCACCTTGATAAGCCAGAGAGGCAGGTATTATGCTTCCTATTTTGTGGAGAGAGAAATGGAAGCCCGGGAAGGCAAAGAGGCTGCCCAAAGTCATTCAGCAAAGCCGGAGATGGTCTGCAGCTTATCAATCAGGTCTCTAGGCTATCTGTCCCTCATGTGGCCTCTTCTGTCTTCAGGAAGTTGTCAGCACTGGGAGCAAACAAGCACACAATTAAATACAAATAGGTATTTGGACCCACTTTATAATTTTTATTTATTTATTTAAAAAATTTTTTTTTAACGTTTATTTATTTTTGAGACAGGGAGAGACAACATGAATGGGGGAGGGTCAGAGAGAGAGGGAGACACAGAATCTGAAACAGGCGGGGCTCAAACTCACGGACGGTGAGATCATGACCTGAGCTGAAGTTGGATGCTTAACTGACTGAGCCACCTAGGCGCCCCCATAATTTTTATTTTTTAAGTTTGATTTTCTCACTGTGTGTCTCTGTGTTTTTAAGCACATGGGGTGTTGAAGCCCTGGGTGCCACACAAGTTAGTTTGGTTCTTGTCACTTTCTGCCTAAAGCAAATCTTGTCTTACCTCCTTTTTGGCCTGAGGTGAACTATTGCTTAATTACTTGCCCCTCTCCCCCCCATTAGAGTTTACTTTTGGGGGAAACAAGATTCCATATCTTTAGGATCTTCCCTAGGCTTATGTATTTGATGGGTTCTCCATAATTACTTGTGAATTTTGCATTGGAAGGAAGAGAGGCAGGCCTTACAGTGTGGTATGGGGGTAAGAATACAGTCTGGGAAGTTACATTGCCTTGAAAAAGGTCACTCTGATATTCAGCTGCTGCCTGTGACTCCAGACACCCACCTAACTTTCTTATTTTCTTTGATGAATTTCAGTCACCTTCGTTTGTGATTGAAGATAACAGCTACCTGGCCTTGGCATGCCTGGCACATAGTAGGGACTCAATAATTATTTGTGGCCAGAATTAACACCTATCTCATTGGGTTATTGTGAGAATTAAGTGAGATAATGAATGTCAAGTATTTCTCATAGAACCTAGCATATAGTTGCTACTCAGTAAAAGTAACTACTAATTTTGGTCATTATTAACATTTAGAACTGAATATAGAATGCCACATTGGGTCAGGAATTTTTAAAAACTTGAATTCAGGGGCATCTAGGTGGCTTGGTCAGTTGAGTGTCCAACTCTTGATTTCGGCTCAGGTCATGGTCCCAGGGTCATGGATCGAGCCCCATAACAGGCTCCACGCTCAGCATGGAACCTGCTTAAGATCCTCTTTCTCCTTCTGCCCCTCTCTTGCTCACACACTCTCTCTAAAATTAAATTAAATTAAATTAAATTAAATTAAATTAAATTAAAATAATAAAAACCTGAATTCAAATCCCAATTCCAACATTTTATGTAGAAAAGGCTACTGGACGTAGGATCAAGAAATTCAGGTGTGAGACCTGGTTCTGCCATGAACTAGCTGTGTGACCTTGCTTAAATAACTTCACTTCTCTGAACCTCTCTGCCCTCATCTGCAAAACAAGGAAATTGAATAATCGTTAAGATTCCTTTTTCCAGCTCTAACAGCCTTAGTTTAAGATGTAGTCTTTTTATTTTGTCTCTGGCCCCAGGTCTCCTATTTGCAAAATGATGCACTGGTGTTTAGGAGCCCCTTTCTGGGGCAGAGCAGGCCCAGGGCATGCAGATCCCAGTGCCCCTCCAGCCTTCAAACAGCAGGCCTGGTGGTGCTTGTTCAGCTCAGACTGACGGCTGGGTAGTGTGAATGGGATACTTGTGCACACAGTCCTGGTCCCCTCACAAGTTACATGGGGGCGCCTCTACCCTCCACCTCCAACTATAGGCACATAGAAAAGAATGACCAATGACCATAATGTCCCTTATTAACAAGGTTCAGAGAAGGTCTAGTGTGAATAACCTCTTCAGGAAATACCAGTTAAGTATGATAAAAAATAGTGCATTCCAGTGGCAAGGTACAATAATTTACCTTCCGATTAAGGACATATATAATACAATTATGAAGAATCCTACTCAAATTCATTGAGATTCCTGTGATCATTACCTTCCTTGGTACCTCTTTTGAAGCACCAGCCTCAGACTCTATAATTTACACCGCACTTTGACTAACGTCTCATTTGACCCCTCACAGAAGCTGAGAGGGTAGAAGCAAGTTAGGCATAATTTTACCCCCATTTCACCACCAGGAAAGGGGTGCCCATGGAAGGTTGGAATGCTGACCAATGTGCAGAGGCTGAGTTGCAAGTTATGGAAGAGCTGGAACTAGATGTCAGATTATCCCCCAACAGCATCTCTCCCCAATAGTCATGGTTACAACCAGCATCGTCCCCTGGGGCAATTCCAAGAGGCTTTTCAATAAGCCTTTTCCCATATCCAGCAGGTCATGTATTCTAATCCTTGCCTTGAAGATGGCCAACATTCCAGGCTGTTATGTCTTGAGGTGGTGGGATCACAGCCAGTCAGAACCAGGAATTCTCCAAGTGAAGTGTGGGACCACCAGATGGGTAAGCATCCAAGGAGGTTCGTTAGACTTGCGGGTTTCAAGGTCCCATCCCAGACATATTCCATTCGAAAACATTTGGAATCTGCATTCAAGGTTTTCCCTCATCATCCATACTGAAGTAGCTGATTTAGTTTAACCAACCACTGTAGTAGTTATTTTCTTCATAGAAAGGAAACAAGCATTTAGCACTGTTTATTGTCTTTCTCCACCTCAGAGTGTAAATTCCAGGATAGAGACCTTGTTCGCCTGATTGCCAAACTCCCTTTCCTAGAACCCTTCAGGTTCTCACAGTACGAGGTTAGTAAATATTTATTGAATGTGCATTGAAGTTTGAAATCACTGTCATTTACCATTGGTTCGTTTTACAATAGAGAAACTGAGGTCCACTGAGGAAATGACTGCTGCAGAGTTGGTAAGGGGCAGGGCCAGGGCCAGGATAAAATCTCAGGTATCTTAGTCCCAATCACTTTGGTTCATCTCCGCCCTAAGCAATTCTTTAGAAAAAAAACATTTACTGCCCATGAATATTCGGTTTCGGGGGCCTGGCCAGGTTGGGGGTTGGTAATTCCGTTCCCACTTCGTAGGCACTCTTGTCCCCATGGGTTAAGGGCCTGCCTTCGGGGCCGGGCGTCGAACCGAACTCCGGGCAGTGTCCTGGCCGTCCGGGGCCGCGGGGAGGAGCCCAGTACGGCCCGGAGAGGTGAGGGCGACTCGCCCAAGGTCACCCGGGCGGGCCCGGGGGGCCAGGCCCGCGGGGCGCCAGGGAACTGGCGGCGTCGGCGCGTCCTCGAAGTGGATGGGCACCCCTCTCCTTCACTCTGTAAATCCGGGATGACATTAATGGCTCCTTCTCCCGAATTCGGTGCACCCAGCCTAAAGAGCGCGAGCAGGCCGGGTCGGCCGCGTGGCCCGTTCCCATGTGCTCCACCTGCGAACGCTCTGACGTGCTGGCCCTTTAAGACACCTCCCCCTCCTCCCCCACCCACCTCTCCTGCCCCCCTCAAAGCCCTCCCTCCCGAATTGCATCAGGCACGTGCTCGCCCCCGTCCGGTCGGAGCACCCCTCACCCCCCAGCCCGGGAGGTGCTCCGAGGAGTCAGAGGCTAGGGGCGGGGTGAGGGGCGGGACCGCGAGGCTGTGCGCGCGCGCTCCCGCCGCCTTCGCCCGCCCGTCGCCGAGGGCCGGCCTCGGCGGGCGCGTACCCGCGGCGCCGTCCCCTCCCCTCGCCCGCCGCGTCGTGAGGCGCGCGCCCGCCCGCCGCCTGCCGCGGATCGCGTGGTCGCCTCGGCTCGCCGCGCCTCTCCCCCGTCCGTCCATATTGCTGCAGCCCCCGAGCCGGGAAGCCCGGGCCGCCCCGGCGGCGGGGGGGAGGGAGGGACGGGACGAGAAGCCTGCCGGGCTCGGGGTGGGGGCGCCCTGCGAGGAACGGGCGGGGGGGGACGCGCGCCGAGGAGGCCTGGACCGCAGAGTGGGGGGCCTTCCTCCCCCCCCCGCCCCGCCAGTGGGCCTCGGATCTACGGCGGCTGCATCCGACCGCGAGGGGGGCCGCGCCTAGCGTGAACCCCGACCCTTCTCCGCAGGGACTGGGGCCCAGCGCCCCGGAGGAAGGCGTCGCGGGTGCCCTGAAAGCCAAGTTCGAGGCGGGGGAGGCAGCCTCGGGCGCGCCCGGCTTCTCCGGGGGGGCGGGCGCGCAGATGGCCACTCAGGTGGAGCCGCTGCTGCCGGGGGGCGCCCCGCTCTTGCAGGCCGAAGAGCACGGGGGTCTAGTGAGGAAGAAGCCGCCGCCGCCGCCGCCCGAGGGCAAGGGCGAACCCGGGGCGAACGACGTCGGCGGGGGGGAGCCGGACGGCGGCGCCCGGAGATCTCGGCCGCCCTGCGCCAAGCCACACAAGGAGGGCACCGGGCAGCTGGAGCGCGAGAGCCCGCGGCCGCCGCAGCCACCCGGCGCCGAGGGCCTGGTCGTCAGCGACGGGGAGGAGGGCGGCGGCGGCGAGCCGGGAGCTGGTGGAGGAGCGGTCGGAGCCGCGGGCGCCGGGCGCCGTGACTTCGTGGAGGCCCCTCCGCCCAAGGTGAACCCGTGGACTAAGAACGCGCTGCCGCCGGTCCTGGCCACGGTGAACGGACAGTCCCCTCCAGGTGGGTCTCCCTGTTTGCTATCCTGGGTCCAGGGACCTCTTCCGGGGACTTGGGCGTCCCCTCCCCCAGCGGCCTTCAGGGCCCGGGGGTCCGCCACTGGTAGTGGTGACTCGGGATTTTTTTTTTAATTGCCTCTTGGGTCGCCGTGCCCTCCTTCCCGACATACTCGGGAAGCTGCCCCTGCCGGAGGGCCCAGCCCTCGGGAGCCCGCGGCCACCGCCTGGGCCTCGGCGGTTAGTGGGCAACGGCGTGGTCCGGGCCTACCTCGCCAGGAGAGGGTGGGCGCTGGTTTCGGTGAAAAGGGCCCACCTACCCCCCTCCCTCCGCGTGTTGGGTGTCGAGGACGGTTTCTAGCCTAACCCCTTCTTGGGAAGCCCCTTTTCCCACCCCGCCCCATGCTCCCCGTTTTGGTAGCGTTGCGATCGTCCCCATGTTGTAAATGTTTAATGAGCATATGTCATGGGCAGCGAAGCGCCGGGTGATGAGTTGATACCGACCACACGGATTCGGGATTTAAAAGTTAACAAGTTTTGTTCTCTGGTAGACGATTATAGGCGGTAGAATCGCCATTGGTGACGGGTTGAGGGGTCGGTTACGGGGAGAATGATGAGAAGAGGAAACCCAACGTGTCATTGAATTCGGTGGTTTCCCTTCCCGATCCCGGGGACCTTCCGCCTCGAGAGGGAGCCGGATGGCGAGTGTGCGGGGATGCAGTTAGGGGCTGGCGGAAAATGTGAGGCGAGGAAAGGGGCATGCGGCGACACGAGGGGCGTGTGGCGACGGGGGAGGGAGTGGCCGGGCTGGGCGGGCGGGTGACAGTTGGGCGCCATGCGCCGCGCCGCCGGCCCGCGGACTGCTCGCGGCCGCTGGGCCTGTGCGTTCGGCGCCCGCCGCCGCGCTGGGGGTGGAAGGCGGGTGCGGGCTGGCGGCGCGGCACGGCACGGCCCGGACTGTGCGTGTGCGCGAGTGTGAGTGCGCGGCCCCCCTTCCCGGCATTCCTCCGCAGCCGGGACAACGTGGTGCCTCCCTGCGCGGGGAGCGGCATATGACTGCCGGCCGGCGCTCCCCGCGCCCTCCCTCTCCCCGCTCGGATTTTCGGTCCTAAGGACCCGGCCCCTTGGGAGATCCCGGCGGAGCCGTGTCAGCGTGGGGAAGGGGGGGCGGGGAGGCGGTGCAGAATTTGGAGGCTCGTCTGGGCCTCCCTTTGCCGAGACTCATCGTCGGCTTGGGTGGGGGGCGCGCCCTACCGCCTCCCTTTGCCGGCGCGTAGAGAGGCACAGCGGATCTGTTTTGGGTCCTGTTGAAGTGGACCAGTGTCCAAACCCGCTTGTAGTATAATGACGGCCTGTGGCCGTAGCGTTACTGCTTTTTCAGTGTTCCTCTTCTGTAGTCGCTGGTTGAAGCTGACTGGTTTAAACCATCAAAATGGGGAAAGTTGAAGAAGGAGATTAATGCCTTCACATTCAAGGGATTAGAATCACCCTTAGTCCTAGGGAAACCAGAACAGCCAATTCTGAAAATGTCATGTTGCAATTTTATTTCTTTTAAGATTGCTTCATTTGGAGGAGGGGACATTTGAGGTTTACTAATAGTACCTCAAACTGTGTTCTCTTCCTTCTGCCCTCTCCCCTTCCCCCCTTTCCCTTCCAGAACCCTCTTATGCAAAGGGCAGTGCTGAAACCTCCCATTTTCTTGCATATCCCTCCCGATCCACCCACAGTGGGAGGGAAGGCAACTTTTAAGACAGTCTTTGGTCCTTCCCCCCTCTTTAAACTCAAAGGGGTATAATCATCCCCAGGAGAGAGCACTCTTCAGAAGTTTAAATGGGGCTACTCACCCTGGCTGCTGCTGCTTAGCTAATGGTGAACCTGCCTTGTGGGTTTTAAATCAGCCATGACATCAGGTGGTATTGGGTGCCTGAGCTGGCATTTTGTGCAAGTGCAGGGGCCCTTGATAGGGTGCGTCACTGGAGTTATTGATCGTGGGAAGAAGACAGCTTGGCTGGCATCTTGCCTTTCCTTGGAGTGGAGAAGCCAACTTGCTTTAAGTGCCCAAAGCACAATTCTGAGTCTGGGAGTTTTGTTCTGTTCTTGTTTTTCTGGAATCATAAGGCAAGAAAGTGTTTTGTCTACTCATCCGTTTTTGAACCTTTGGACTAGTCTTTGACAGACTAACTCTAAATTAATTCAGTAGCTTCTCTGTTGTTAGGGCTTGGGTGCTTTTTGAGGGAGAATTTTGTGATTGAATTGTCTGATAAGGTTAGATGGTGGCCCTTTCTTTAGACTCCACATGGATTGCTAAGGCCATTTTTTCAGCCCTGATTTTATTTGCAGCTTGGACAGGTTTAAATGTGACACCAGTGCACAGTGTGGTCTTGGGAAATTGTGTGTTCTGTGATGCATATGTTTTTGGGAGTCTACAGAAATGAGTGCCTCATAAGCAAAGCTAAAAGCTTCCAAAGCTTGCTGCAAATGCCTATTTTTAGCCCTCCTTTTGGCTCAGATGCTAGTGTTTTAGTTCTTTAAGGGACACATGCAGTAACTAGTAATAAAAGATGTTTTTCAATATCCCCCTTTCTTGTGCTGTTTTCTATTCTGGTTTAAGCTTCCACATCTTACATTTGTAGTTTTCAAGTCAGGATTTGCATTTTGGCTCTTTGTATTTCCTTCCCCTAGAATATTTTGAAGTCGTTTAAAATTTTTTCCTTCTAGCCACAACTCAATTTTGAGTATGAGAGAAGCAGGATGGGAAATGATACATGCATAGCAAAGGTTCTGGGGTTAAAACTGCATTGGCTCAAATGTCAGCTCTACCACTTGGTAGTTGTGCCTCCTTGGCAAGTTGCTTAGCCATTATGTGTCTGAGCTCCATTTGTATAAGAGGGATTAAATTATGATTTATTTGCTTCCTGGGGTTGTGATCATTCACTGTGGTGGTAGCCCAGTGCCTGGGAGACTGGGAGACTATGGGGCTTTCCAGGACTTTTTCTGGGTCTCCGTTTTTTCCACCTGTAAGATAAGGGCAGTGGACAATGCAGTACTTTCCTTTTCTGGTATTGTGTCACTAGTCTGTGAAATACATGGGACCCATCTCCTTAAAATGGAGTTTTGCTTACCCGCAGACACAAAGGGCATATCATGGATAATCTTAAAGGTTGCTGACCCAAAGAATTGGCTCTTTTTGCTCTGGAATGTGGTATGATGCATGTTTTAAAAATAAATTTTAATTTGTTTATTTGCCTTTCATTAAAAGCTACCTTTGGGAGAGCGTCCATGTACTCTCAGGGCAGTGGGGATAGGCTATAACTGAACTAAAAGTTTGCTGTGGCTAATGCATGTGCAGTGGGTTGAGACTTGAACGTGTCATCACCACAAGCTTCTACCCACCCCAGCAGGGGGAATCAGTGGGTTGGTTGTGTGGCACCTTCATCTCCATGTCATAAGAAAATTAAGCAGTGCTGTGGTCTTTTTCTTGACTGTAAAGGAAAGCCTAGGCAGAGTCTCAGCCTTGAGTATTTATGTTCTGGGCGTCACTTTTTTGTGTGTGTTCCTTTGAAGTGCAGCTAACTGATGGCACAAAATAAAGAAGACTTACGATCCCAGCTAACCCAGGACAACCCCAGGGATTCTGTACCCCACTGAGCTGGCCCCAAATAAACCTCTACTCTCTTTCTTTACTTTTCTTCCTAGGTTTAGGCCCTTTCCCAGATCCCTCCTAGTTGCACTAGGGTGGGGCATCTCTGTGGATCTGGAGTATCAGTTTTCAGCATAGCATCAGAGCTCCAGACCTTGGCCTCTTCCCTCCCCACCTTGAGAAGTGGACTGGGAGGAAGCACGAGCTCTCTCTGCCTTGGAATCATACAGTCTGCAATTTTGAGTCCCAGCTTTACGTGTTTTGCTGCAGCTGCTGCTGTTTTTTTTAAATTGAGGTATAATGGACATATTGGTTTCCAGTATGCAGCATCATGATTTGATATTTGTATATATTGAGCTTTGCCTCTAACTTGCTGTGCAGTCTTGGGTGAATTACTCAGACTCTCTGAGCCACTATTTTCTCATTCTCAAAATGAGAATATTGATAATTAACTATTTCAAAGAGTTTTGAGAATTAAGGAAGATAACGTTTATAAAGCCCTTAGTATGATGCCAGGCACAGACCATCTAATAAGTGTTGCCTATCCAGTAACTGCTATTTAAAACTTTTTATAATAAGTGATGACCATTATTAAGCATGCTTGTTCCACTTCTGATTCTGCTGGTGACCAGCCTTGTGGATACCAGCCACCCCCATGCTTTCTCTGCCTCTGTTTCTTCATCTAAAAATGAGGGAATCTGATGAGGTCTAAATGTCTTCACAGTATTTTTAGTATCATAAAAACTTTCTTTCAAGAAATTGTTTCGCATGAAAGAAAGAAACCAAAAGAGAGCTTTTTGTATGTGTACGTGTATGTCTGTTGTGGTGGTTAAGAACTCCAGTTTTGAATCCAAGTCCTGAGAGGGCTAGACTCTTCTGGCTTCACGAACCTCGGTGGATCACTTGGGGTGCATATCAGACATTGCGGAGCAAGCAGACGTTATGTGCCTTGTAGTACCCTATTAGGAAGCACACAGCACTGCTTATGAAAATCTCCCCCCAGCAAAGAACTGAACCCAACCCAATAAAACTGTAGATGTGTAGACGTAGAGGAACAGATTGACCACGAGGTAGCAGTTATCTAATTTTTGAACGTGAGCGATTCTACAGGACAAACAACCAATAAATGACATTTTTTAAAAAGGGAACTGTTAACAGACAAAAAGACTTGAGACATCAGTCAGATGCATTGTGTGGATTCTGATTTGAAACAGTTTCAAGAAGATACTTTGGTGACAACTGAGGAAATCTGATCACTTTAGATGACCATTAAGGAATTACTGGTCGGGGCGATGAGCTCCATAACTGTTTATATTGTGCACCCTTGGCTAAGAACTGCTAGGTTAGCCTCCATGAATGAGGGTTTAAAGCTGTTTTCCTGCAGTTCAAATTTCTTTCTCTTCTAAAGAAAGCACACAGTTAGGACCCTCTGAAGGGAAGGTAGGGGGTGGGGAGTTGAGTTGTATACTTCTCTGGGCAGTGAGTGCCTGCCTGGGGAAGGAGACCTTTCCCTGGTCAGGCTAGGGTTGGTCTCTGCAGTCTGACCCCTAGACCTCCTGAGGGGTGGAGTCTCTTGGCTGACCCACCCACTGACTGCTGTGGGACCTAGGCTAGAGTAAGCATTTTAGAGCTGTTACTCAGCACTCACTCCCTCCCAAAGGGAGGCCGGCAGGGAGAGGAGGAGGAGCGGGCCTGAAACCACAAAAACCTCTTTAAAATGGAGAGCTCGGCAGATGGGAGTGCCCCTGTTTGCAAAATCCAAGACAAGCTCACAAAGTGGGTAATTAGGGTGCTGGGGCCTCAAGAGGGCTTACAGGTGCCTCAGTCTGGGCTCACAAACACCCCTGGCTAGTCCAGAGTTACCTGACAGAGTGGTCAGGAGAGAGGATGGCCTTACCTTGCTGGGGGTTCATGAAAGGAAGTAAGTTTTGACACCTGGCTAATGAAAGCATAGGAAAGAGCCAGGTGAAGGAGCAGAGGGAGAGGTGATTTAAATCTGAACAGGGGCAGAGTCCCTGTGTCTTCTCTCACTTGGTGACCTTAGCTTGCCTAACCTCTGTTTTTCTTACACACAGAATGGGACTAATCTCTGTACTGAGGTTGTTTCGAGGATCAAATTAATAAAAGTATGGGGTAGCCTCGTTCATTAGTTAAAATGTCCCACACAGGTGTAAGCGATTTATGTTCCAGAAGATGCATTCCAAAGCCAGATACGTGTACAGTGGTTTCAGTGACCTCATCTGAGGAGTTATTCGTGACTTTCCTAACTGAGTATGGATAATCAGGAGGTAGCTTAATTTTCAAGCAACACTATTTGCAGAAGTTACCAGGGCCATTTGGCTGACTTGTGGCAGATAGCCTAGGGTGTCTCCCTGAGGGATTATCTGAGAATTCCAGGGACGTTCTTGACTTGTTACCTTTCTGTTGGCTGTACCTCTGGACTGGCAAAGCTGTAGGTATAGGTGTGAGGAGCGTGGGTCTTTATTGATGAATTTTGTAAAGCCAGCCATCTAAATCTGTCACATGTTAGGGGCTTCTCCATCTCAGTATGAGGTACTGTTAGTAAACCCAGATGAGCCCCTCCATCAGAGGTCCTGTTTATAGGGCACTTTGTAATAACCCTCCGTACTTGTGGTAACCACCTTACTCTCCAGACATGCATTCCAGTAATTCAAGGTAGGCTTTTCTCTTCTGTACTTGAAAATGAAGTTGCAACCCTCTCAGAGGAACTGAAGTCCCCCCATAGCCAGGAACCTTCTGGATGAATGGTCCACCCGGGCTTTGTATGGTTTTTGCTCTCCTTTTCACCAGCTTAGTTAAGCTCCTGGTGATCACAAGATCGTTAATAGTGATACCATAGTCCCCACTTACTGGGTACCTGACATGTTCTAGCCCATGTCATCTGCCAAACAGGTTATCTTTTTATCCCAGCTTCACAGATGAGGAAAGTGAGATTCAGAAATTAGTAAGGAACTATCCTCCTAATTGCTAGGATTGAGAGTCTTGGGGTCATCCTTGCCACCTGTTTAATTTACCAGTACATCCTTTTGGCTCCTAGAAACTGGATCCATAGCTAAACACTTCTTACCATCTCTTTTTTTGCGAGCTTGATCCATACGACATTGCTTCTCACCTAGATTGCTGCAGTGGTCTCCTACCTGGTCTCCTGTCACTCTTGCTCAGGATCCTCTCATGGCTTCTCATCGTGGAATAAAATTCCAAGTCCTTTGAATGTATCCTCTCAGACTCCATTTGATGTGGCTTCCCACACCACCCATCCCCCCCCCCACCCCGCCCCAGTGCTCTAACCTTATCTTTTGCCACTTTTCCCTTCCAATAGCATTGCACCTTGCTTTTCCTAGAGTAGGTTGTGTACGCTCTGCTTTAGGGCTTTAGTTCTGGAATGCTCTTTCCTCAGCCACATGGCTCCCACCGTCACTCTTTTCAGGTTCCTGTTCAAGTAACACTGTGATGGAGAGGCCTTCCCAGACCACCCTGTATAAAACAGCAGGCCTCCATCCCGTACTCTGTATCCCCATCCTTCCTACCCTGCTTCGTTTTTCTTTTTAAACCCTTAATCACCATTGAGTCAGGGACTTGGATATTTGGCTACTGCTTATCCCTGCGTCTACAACATGACTGGCACATAGTAGGCAGCTCAGGGAACATTTAATTAGTGAATGAATGGATGAATCTCTTACTTTGACAGCCTCACAGCACATTTTGAGTTTGGCAGAGAAGATGCCGTGGTGAATAACAAATCTGTGCTGGGAGAGAAGCACATGCACTCACAATCCAGTATGGAAGGTGCTGTGTAAGAAGGTGGTGAGATTCTCTGGGAGTGTAGCAGGGGCACTCAAGTCAATCAAGGTCAGAGAATTCTTTCTGGAGGAAGCAGTGGCTAAATCGCTTGAAATGGGAAGGATAGATAGGAGTTATTTGAGAAAAAGACTAGAAAGAAAGCTCATTCCTGGTGGAGCAAAGGCCCTGGGGTTCAGGGAATTGAGTAAATTCCCTGTGGCTGTACTGTAGATGATTTAGATAAATTGTGATTTTAACTGGAAGGCAGTGGAAAGCCATTAAATTTTTATTTTATTTTTTATAGGAACCAGAGAACAGTTTATTTTTATTTTTTTACTGTTTGTTTATTTTTGAGAGAGCATGCACAAGCAGGAGAGGGGCAGAGAGAGACAGAGACACAGAGTCCCAAGCAGGCTCCAGGCTCTGAGCTGTCGGCACAGAGCCTGACATGGGACTCGAACACAGCTGTGAGATCATGACCTGAGACAAAGTCTGATGCTCAACCGACTGAGCCACCCAGGCGCCCTGGAAAGTCATCAAAGATTTTAAATGAGAGAGTGGCATGGTCAGATTTTTTTTTTGAAAGATTACTCTGGCCACATGAGAACCTCTTAAGAATAGATGGTTTGGGGTTTCCTGCCTGATCCTTTGGGGCAAGGTTCCCAGATTACAAAAGGGAGCAGATTCCCAAGTCGTTCCTTAACTGTTGGGCAGTTATCAGCTGTCATCCTTTAGGCGTAGGGAGCAAGCAGCTCCAGTTTATGGGATTTCTCTGACCTTTCAGAAGGCCGCACTACTGGAATGCATCTCAGTTGTCGGAAGAAGCACAGTTTCTGATATACTGGCCTAAGCTGAGCTCATGCTTGAGCTTAGAGCCACCAGCCCGCTTGACACTGATGCAGCAGGAGAAGCAGAAAGAGGAGGAAGCGCCGGAAGTAGTGGCAGGGGACAGGCTTGCAGGTGGCGTGGCAACTCCCATCTCCACCAGGGGAGGCGCCCGTGACGCAGGACTTCCTAGGCTTAGGCCGCCTGCTGTCAGCCGCTCTGCAGGCTTTTCCACAGATAGCCACATGCACGAAGTTTCTTTCCTTTAGAGGCACCTCCCTTCAGCTTAATTCAGCTGTTTTTAGACTTGTGCTGGGAGTAGTGGGTCTGCATTTGCCCACAGATAGGCTGCTGTAGTGAGTCCCTGAGGATGCTCACCCAGCCCAGTGTCCAGTTGTCAACTCTGACCCCATTGCTGTGCTCTCAGGGGCTGGGATTTCCTTTCCTTTTTTTGTGAGAGGAAGGAGTATGTAGAGCTGGAAGGGACCCCAGAAGTCATTGAATCTAAACCCTTCGTTTACAGGCTATATACCTCAGGCCTAGAAAGGAAGTAGGAGTTGCTCAAAATCACAGTTCAGAGAAAGGCAGAGACTTGAACCCAAGCCTCTTGGCTCCCACTCTGGTTCAGTTTTCACTCCACTTCTGGAGGAAGAAGTAGAATGGGGTGGTTGAATGGAGCCTTGGGAGTCCGTCAGGCACAGTTTGCGTTAGCCCCAGCCGCTTAGCAACTGGGTGTCCTTAGACAGGTTGGTAACTTTTAGGCTTCAGTCAATGGCGTTATATCTGGAGTCCTCATGTGCTGGAGTCTTTGCTGAAAATGGGGTAGGTGAACATGAGAGCTTAGCCGGAGCCTGGCAGATAATAAGAAGTGATAGTTCTGAGAGTGTTGAGGACTTGGTTTTGACCTAAGTTGTCCTCTGGAAACAGAAGTCAGGTGCCAAAGCCAGCCTTTCTCTGTCTTCCTGGATCCTTTGCCCCTTGATCCCTTCTGTTGGGTCCTGAGCATACATGGGAAGGCAGCCCATGCTATTTCTTAGAGCCAGCTCTTCAGACCCTGTCTTGGGGTGTCAGGCAACTCTGGTAGAGGGGGATCAAGGAGTCCGTGGGGGTTATAATCCTGTAGCAAGAAGCCCACAATTGTGGTGCTTAGGAATGCACTAGCAGTAGAATGTCAAAGAAATGGACTCATGTGGTTTGCAGTGAAATCCCGCCCCCTACTCTGTCTTTGATGGCTTTCTCCAGCTTTAGGGGTGAATGGGGGAGTGGAGGCCTCTGCTTTTCCTGTTCTCTGTGTATGTATTAACAGCAGCATGAGGAAGAGATACCAATTATGTGCATGGAATAGCCTGGCTTAGGTTTTCTCCGAAGTGGAGCTGAGTGTAGGGGTAGAGTTTGGACGCGGTGAGAACAGAGTTGGGTGTGGGAAGCCAGATGCTGCTGCTAGGGAATGTGGGAGGGAGACAGGAAATCAGGAACACACAGAGGAGGCAGCTCACTGGGATGCATGCACCTTTCTGTGAGGAGGGAATGGTTGAAGGAGCTAGGATTATTTTTCCCAAAGAATCAAAGCTTGGGGTGGGTGGAAATGCTGGCGGTTCTGAAATACAGCATTTGAATAGACCTACTTCCTGTGGCCCTATGGGTAGAGCTCTGATGGCAGGTGGGAGGTAGAGGGTCAAGTAATAACTTCCAGCAGCAGTGCCCCCATGTGGAATCAGCTGCCATAGGAGGTACTGAGTTTCTTGATGTGGTGATAATATTTAAACAGGTTGGATGGTAATGTGCTGTAGGGCTCTCTCTGCAGCTGCAAATTTGCAGAGTACTTGCCCAGAATTGTTCATTCAGAAGTTTTTGAGTACTTATAGGTGTCAGGCCCTGAAATCCATGGGTAGACAATTCAGGGGCTGTCATTTTGGGACTTACATCCTGAAAGGCAGAAGTCACCAATGGGCATTCCTCACCTTATGTCCTCAGGCCCAATCCAGCCTACTGACAGGTTTTGATTGGTCTTGTGTTTTAAAAAGTTTAATCACCTATATTTTAAAATCAAGAAAATATATCTGGAAACCTAGAAATTTGGAGCTTCTCTTTAAGAGAGTAGACTCCACATGCAAAGAAACAAAGAAAACCTATTGAATTTTGTTTGTACTTTAGATAGATGAATAACATGGCATGTGAATTACATCAGTAAAGCTGTTATGGGACACCTGGGTGGCTCAGTTGGTTTTGGCTCAGGTCATGATCTCACAGTTTGTGAGGTCAAGCCCCGAATCAGGCTCTGTGCTCTGTGCTGACAGTGCAGAGCCTGTTTGGGATCCTCTCTCCACCCCTACCCTGCTGGTGCACGGGGAAGCCTGCATCTCCTCTCCCCCCCACCCCCCACCCCCACCCAATAAATAAAAAAACTTAAAAAAAATAAGCTGTTATAGAAATAAATGAGAAGATCTAGCCACACTGAACCTTTGTTCCTTTATGACTGCTGTCCAGTGGCAGTACCTACTCCACTTTAGACAAGGACACCAGCATGTAGCCTGTGGGCCCGGACTTTGTATGTTTCATCATACAAAGTAGGGAGAATAGTAGTCTGTCCAGCCCGCAAATTGAAGAACATCCTTATGGGAGAAGAGTTTGAGAGGAGAAGGTAGAGAAGACTTTAAGGCCTAGGGCAGAATTTGGAGGCCCTAGAGGGGGACTCTGTACCCAGGACACCACTGGGTATTGTGTCCTGACGTTCCAGAGCAGTGATAGAAAGCTGTCTGAGGGCTAAGGGATGGGGAAACTGGCTTATGTTAGGTCCCATTGAGCCTTCACTTTCCTCCATCTGTAAAATAGATATGGAATCTAATCTCAATCTCTAAGGTCTCTTCCAGCTCAAACACTGTGTAGGTGTGGGAGCGGCTAAGGCAGATGTTACTAGGTCTCAGATGGAAAAGGAAAAAGATCCTGGCTTCGAATCATTGGTGTGTCATTGGTGCATTGAATTCTCGCTGGGGGCAGAGACACTGGAGAGAGTCTTCACCAAGGCAGGCCTGCTTCTCATACCATTTTCGGTGTGAGCGCTGTAGTAGGGGTAGAATAGAGAACTCTGGGCAGGAAACTGGAGACCAGCCTTCTTAGTCCCAGCTGTTTGGCTCACTTACTTGCTAAAACACTTAGGGCAACCTACTGATGAACCTCTTTGGACTTCCTTTTCCTCTTCTGTAAATGAAAGTGGTTAAGCCTGAAGACCTTTCAAGGTCCTTTCCTGCTAGGGTTAAGTTCTTTATATCAATTTGGAGATGAAGACTACAGTGTGTTGAGAAAGATTTCCTCTAAAGGGAATTGCTTTCCCTCACCTGATTGGACCGGCTTTAGTGTTAATCCTGAGAGCTTGGCCAGGGCTGTGGGATTTTTCTGCCTAGACATGAGGCATTCTGCCTTAGGCTTCTGGAAAATGCTGGGCTAAGATGAGCTGCCCCAGAAGGTTGTGAGTATTCATAGTAGTGTGTAAACAGTGGTGGTGCCTTGGTGTCTCAGTCAGTTAAGCATCCGACTTCAGCTCAGGTCATGATCTCATGGTTTGTGAGTTCGAACCCCACATCGGGCTCTGCACTGTTGGTGTGTGGAGCCTGCTTGGGATTCTCTCTCTCTCCCTCTCTCTCTGCCCCCATCCTGCTCATGCGCTCTCTCACTCTCTCTCTCTCTCTCAAAATAAATGAATAAACTTTAAAAAATACATACCAAAAAAACACAGTAGTGGCACATCTGGTGACAGAAGTGTTCTTGAGAAGAGTTGCCATCTCGTACCTGGTTACACCGGGTTGTTACTGAGAGCCCCTGCTCTGGCCCTGAGATTTAGAACCAAAGTCTGGTGGAGGCTGGGGTCAAAGTATTAACTGGCTCAGTGGAAAGGAAGCTGGCCCATCTCAAGAGACTGAGTATTCAGAATCATCAGGCCAGTCAAGAAAAACACTAGGGCTTGAGCCTAACCTTCTTTTGTGTGAAAGGAACTAAGTTGGCTACCACCAAAGTGAAAATCATTCAACACATTTATTTGAGTAACCTACTGAGTATTAGACCAGGACAATACTGATGGGAACAAGACAGAAGGGAGCTGCCTTCATAATTTACATTCTAGTGGGGAGACATAGTAAACCAACGGGGTGGTTCTTGCTATCTATTGCTGCCTACCCAGTCACCCCAAACTTGGTAACATAAAAAAACAACCATTTTGTTTCTCGATTCGTGTGTAGGTTGGGATTAGGATAGGGCTGAACCAGGTGGTTCTTTTCTGTATGGCAGTGTTAGAGTAGTGTCTGTCCTGGTCTGGAGGGCCCACCAAGCTTCACTAGCATTTTTGGTACCGAGGCAGGGATGGCTGGAAGTCTGAGTTTAGCTGGAAGTGGAGGGCTCTCAGGTGCCCTCTCCAATGTGCTGGTTTCAGAGCAGTATGACTTACTGTGCAGTGGCTTATGCTCCCAGACAGAGCTTTCCAAGAGACAGGAAGTAGATGTCAGTATTCTGAGGTCCCAGACCTGAGCACTAACTAGCACAACGTCACTTTTACCGTGGCGTGATGTTACAGGTTACGGATCCTGCTGGGAATGAAGAGGAGTCATGGGCCTGGCCTTTCAGTGGGAGGAGTGTCAGTTTGCAGCCATCTTTAATACTACATGGCAGCTTCTGGTAGCGGTAAGGGCCGTGAAAGAAACAGAGTAAGGCAGTGTGCTAGAGAAGTGTTGGGGATGTGCGACTGAGGACAGCTTCAAACTCCGCATCAGGGAATGCCTGTAAGGGTGAGTGAGCCAAGATGGGATTGATAGCATGGTGTGGGTATTCTTGCCTGGAGGAACAGCCAAGTACTAGGTGGTAATGAGTTCAGAGTTCTCCAAGGAAAGGACCAAGAGGCCTGTGTGGATGACAGGTGAGAGGCTCAAAAACTCAGAAGCAAGAGGCCTTGGGAGGCCAGCTTAGGGAGTTTGGATCCTGTTCTGAAAGCATTGAGAGGGGTAGCATGATACAATTTCTGCCTGAGGGTTACTTTGTTTTATGCAGAATGGACTGATGGGGGGGGGGGTGCGTGGGCAGGGAGAGGCCAGATCGGAAGCTGGGAGACTGCTTGGAGACTTCTACAGAAGTCCAGGGAAGAGGTGGAAAGGCATGGAGGATGGCATGGTGACCGGGCCTGATTTTTTTTTTTTTTACTTTACTGTTTTCCTTTGAGCTTAGCCTACTTTAAAGAGGAAGTTTTCTGATTGCTGTTTCTTACTTCCTCTCGTCTGTCCAAAAGCAAATTATTGTTGTATTGTGCCCGTTAATAAGAAGAGGATGGCCTGAGGCAGGCAGAGGTCATTCCCCTGGTTCTGGGTCTCTGGGCTGCAGGGCCGCAGGGCCGGGAGGGGTGTTGGTGTTGCCACGCTTGGCGGCTCCCCACCCCACCCACCCCCATGCCTGTCTCAGGCTCCATGCCCCAGGGTGGAGGTGGAGTGAGAGTGTGGGGGAATGGCATGGGAGCACCATCAGGAGCTCTGGGGCAGGGGTGGCAGGGCCTGGGGATGGGGAACAAGCCCGACACGAGCTCTCAGTGTCACAGTTTTCTGTTCCGACTTCTTGTCAGAAACTGCAGTGGCTTTCTTGTTTCAGGTAAGATCTTCAGGGTGGGGTCAGAGCAAAGTCTGTGGGTCCAAGTTCTGTTTTCAGCCCTGCTCTCTTGTTTCTCCTGGCTGGACCTTCATTTCTTGACTTGTAAAAAGGGATTGGGTCCTGTGGTTATGAATGCTTTGCTCATCTATCACTGATGTGCCTTTATCATGTCCCTGGGCTTAGCCAGATGTCCTAGAATCTGCCTCATAAGTAGCTTGCCTTGAGGACAGATGGGCCAGGGAGCCAGGCCAGACTGCCCCAGACCCTCCACTCCTGACATGATTATCAAACTTGTGAGCCACCACACCATCTCATTCATTGTCTAGGTTCATTTCCACAGTGCTGTGGGATCTGGAGTTATAATCCTCGTTTTACAGATGAGAAAACAGAAGAGTTCAGAGAGGTTCAGTAATTTGCTTAAGGCCATGCAGTGTTTTATACATAGCTAGGATTCCAGCCCATGGCAGACTGACTCCACAGTTCTGCAGTACTTAGCATCTGACTTTGTGTTCTTCCAGACCACAGAAGTATACATACTTCACCTGGAAAACTGTTTCTGGGAGAGGGAGGACCACACAAATCTTCAGGTAGCAAGAATCTCTTCGGGACTCCAGTGGCCCAGCCTGGAGTTCCCAGTTCTGCTCCCTGGCCACCTTTAGTGGGTGTGAGCCAGGCCCTGGAACTTCTGATCTTGCAGAGGAGCCCTGGCCCCTCTTCCCCCAGAGAGGTTCCTCTTCAGCTCTGTCAGGCCACGTGCAGCCTGCTGGAAAGGGCCCTGCTGACCTTGTGGTTTCTCAGGCATGGCCTCTGGGCCCGTTGGGGGGTGGGAGGCGGCCCTCTACTGGCACCGGGAGGCTCTCTGGCTCTTCCCAAAGGGGATGGGAACTGCTATTATGTGTTGGGCCTTTTAACTTCTTTCAAAGGGAAAATCTTTTTAGCTTATTCAAGCAACACCAATTCATTGTTGAAAAATGTCCACGAGCCACCATAAACACTACTAAGCAACCACATCCTTTAAGACCAGTGTTGCCTAATAGAAATACAACGCAAGCTGTATATATAATTTTAAATTTTTTAGTAGTCCTATTTCTAGAAAAGTAAAGACAGGTGACAATTTAAATGATATAACCCAAAATAAGAGATTATCATTTCAACATACAATGAACATAAAAATTATTAGTGAACTATTTCATATTCTTTGTACTAAGTCTTTGAAATCTGGTGGGTCTTTTACACGCAAAGCACTTTTCAATTTGGACTAGTCACATAACAAGTGCTAGTATCCACATGTGGCTAGCGACTGTTGTATTGGAAAGCACGTTTCTATATTTTGATGGAGTGATACATATATGTATGATATATATATTATATATATATATATTATATATATATATATGTACAAGCCTTTTTAAAAAATGGGATCATACTATCTCATGAGCTGGATTCTCCCTCCCACCCCACTTAGAAACATAGGCTTTCAAGGGCACTTAACTGCTTATAATCTTCAAAGCAGCCCTTGATAATAAAAGAACATTTTACGGATGATGGAGGTTGAGGAGCTGGCAGGCACACACACCCCAGCTCTTCCGCCTCTGAAGCCTCCACTCCTTCGCTGCCCCCTGCAGGCACCTGGAGTTGATCTGAGCACTGAGCCCAGTCCAGAAATCACACGTACCACGTGCATATGTCTGCACACACCACGCACTTTGCTGACGAAAGCAGGCCCACATCGGGGAAGCTACTGACTGAGGCGGTCATGCAGGGATGCAGTGTTTCAGACACAAGCACACTGATGCCCAGGTCAGTGCTCTTTCCACCACACTCCTCTGCCCTCCAACAGCTTACTGCTTGGGTTTGCAACCAGCCAGATTACGAAAAGAAAAGAAGACCTGTGTGGGGTGGGCAGAGACTTTCACTTGGGTTTGTTCTGGGGTGCTCCCAAGCCCACAGTACATCCCCAGTGGAGGCTGGTCAGCAGTGGAGAAAAGAGGAGCTAGGCCACAGTAGGTGCAGAGAGGGATATGGTTTGACCTGGATGAGGTCGGGACTTAGACATCTGTAAATAATTGATTAGTTTGTCAAATCACCCTGCCCCTGTGATGCTATTGCAAGGATGTACCTGCTTCACACCAGACCACTTGGGTGGCAGGAACCTCATTCCTTGGCAGGTCTGAGATGTTTAGGAGCCTGGTTTCATCCCCCACCACACACACACACACACACACACACACACACACACACACACAATTGTGCTTTAGTTTTTCAGACTGTAAAATGGGGCTCCCTTCTAAGTGTATCACTTACATGCCACTGGCCACCCCCTTTCCCTTTGTAGGAGGGCTGGGGATGAGCAACAGACCTTGGATTAGCCCTCAGGTAAAGGGGACTGGATTGCCGATGCTGAAGGTTTTTCGTTTTGTTTTAGTTTATTTATTTATTTATTTTGAGAGCATGTGCGCTGGAGAGGCAGAATCCCAAGCAGCCTCCTCACTGTCTGCACAGAGTCTAATGCGGGGCTTGAACTCATGAACCCCTGAGATCATGACCTGAACCGAAATCAAGAGTCAAACACTCAACCAACTGAGCCACCCAGGTGC